>NW_027472207.1:0-61185 GCF_965638725.1 Aptenodytes patagonicus | reverse complement strand
TGGCTGTGCGAGAAGGAACGTCCCCACTGTGCTGGGCTAGGAAGCTCAGAGCCGCCAGTGCTTGTGGGGCTGTGGAAGGGCTGCCTAGGCAGGTGCTGGGCCAGCAAGAGCTTTCAGTGCTAGCCCCTTTGGTGTGGGAGCAGTGGCTGGACGTTTTGAATTTCGGAGCTGGGCTGTGGCTGTGCCGAGAAGGAACGTCCCCACTGTGCTGTGGCTAGGAAGCTCAGAGCGCCAGTGCTTGTGGGGCTGTGGAAGGGCTGCCTAGGGAAGGTGATGGCCAGCAAGAGCTTTCAGTGCTAGCCCCTTTGGTGTGGGAGCAGTGGCTGGACGTTTTGAATTTGGGAGCTGGGCTGTGGCTGTGCCGAGAAGGAACGTCCCCACTGTGCTGTGACTAGGAAGCTCAGAGCGCCTGTGCTTGTGGGGCTGTGGAAGGGCTGCCTAGGGCAGGTGATGGCCAGCAAGAGCTTCAGTGCTAGCCCCTTGGTGTGGGAGCAGTGGCTGGACGTTTTGAATTTCGGGAGCTGGGCTGTGGCTGTGCCGAGAAGGAACGTCCCCACTGTGCTGTGGCTAGGAAGCTCAGAGCGCCAGTGCTTGTGGGGCTGTGGAAGGGCTGCCTAGGGCAGGTGATGGCCAGCAAGAGCTTTCAGTGCTAGCCCCTTTGGTGTGGGAGCAGTGGCTGGACGTTTTGAATTTCGGAGCTGGGCTGTGGCTGTGCCGAGAAGGAACGTCCCCACTGTGCTGTGGCTAGGAAGCTCAGAGCGCCAGTGCTTGTGGGGCTGTGGAAGGGCTGCCTAGGGCAGGTGATGGCCAGCAAGAGCTTTCAGTGCTAGCCCCTTTGGTGTGGGAGCAGTGGCTGGACGTTTTGAATTTCGGAGCTGGGCTCTGGCTGTGCTGAGAAGGAACGTCCCCACTGTGCTGTGGCTAGGAAGCTCAGAGTGCCAGTGCTTGTGGGGCTGTGGAAGGGCTGCCTAGGGCAGGTGATGGCCAGCAAGAGCTTTCAGTGCTAGCCCCCTTTGGTGTGGGAGCAGTGGCTGGACGTTTCGAATTTCGGAGCTGGGCTGTGGCTGTGCCGAGAAGGAACGTCCCCACTGTGCTGTGGCTAGGAGCTCAGAGCGCCAGTGCTTGTGGGGCTGTGGAAGGGCTGCCTAGGGCAGGTGCTGGCCAGCAAGAGCTTTCAGTGCTAGCCCCTTTGGTGTGGGAGCAGTGGCTGGACGTTTTGAATTTCGGAGCTGGGCTCTGGCTGTGCCGAGGAAGGAACGTCCCCACTGTGCTGTGGCTAGGAAGCTCAGAGCGCCAGTGCTTGTGGGGCTGTGGAAGGGCTGCCTAGGGCAGGTGCTGGCCAGCAAGAGCTTTCAGTGCTAGCCCCTTTGGTGTGGGAGCAGTGGCTGGACGTTTTGAAATTTCGGAGCTGGGCTGTGGCTGTGCCGAGAAGGAACGTCCCCACTGTGCTGTGGCTAGGAAGCTCAGAGCGCCAGTGCTTGTGGGGCTGTGGAAGGGCTGCCTAGGGCAGGTGCTGGCCAGCAAGAGCTTTCAGTGCTAGCCCCTTTGGTGTGGGAGCAGTGGCTGGACGTTTTGAATTTCGGAGCTGGGCTGTGGCTGTGCCGAGAAGGAACGTCCCCACTGTGCTGTGGCTAGGAAGCTCAGAGCGCCAGTGCTTGTGGGGCTGTGGAAGGGCTGCCTAGGGCAGGTGATGGCCAGCAAGAGCTTTCAGTGCTAGCCCCTTTGGTGTGGGAGCAGTGGCTGGACGTTTCGAATTTCGGAGCTGGGCTGTGGCTGTGCGGAGAAGGAACGTCCCCACTGTGCTGTGGCTAGGAAGCTCAGAGCGCCAGTGCTTGTGGGGCTGTGGAAGGGCTGCCTAGGGCAGGTGATGGCCAGCAAGAGCTTTCAGTGCTAGCCCCTTTGGTGTGGGAGCAGTGGCTGGACGTTTCGAATTTCGGAGCTGGGCTGTGGCTGTGCCGAGAAGGAACGTCCCCACTGTGCTGTGGCTTGGAAGCTCAGAGCGCCAGTGCTTGTGGGGCTGTGGAAGGGCTGCCTAGGGCAGGTGATGCCCAGCAAGAGCTTTCAGTGCTAGCCCCTTTGGTGTGGGAGCAGTGGCTGGACGTTTTGAATTTCGGAGCTGGGCTGTGGCTGTGCCGAGAAGGAACGTCCCCACTGTGCTGTGGCTAGGAAGCTCAGAGCGCCAGTGCTTGTGGGGCTGTGGAAGGGCTGCCTAGGGCAGGTGATGGCCAGCAAGAGCTTTCAGTGCTAGCCCCTTTGGTGTGGGAGCAGTGGCTGGACGTTTTGAATTTCGGAGCTGGGCTGTGGCTGTGCCGAGAAGGAACGTCCCCACTGTGCTCTGGCTAGGAACCTCAGAGCGCCAGTGCTTGTGGGGCTGTGGAAGGGCTGCCTAGGGCAGGTGCTGGCCAGCAAGAGCTTTCAGTGCTAGCCCCTTTGGTGTGGGAGCAGTGGCTGGACGTTTTGAATTTCGGAGCTGGGCTCTGGCTGTGCCGAGAAGGAACGTCCCCACTGTGCTGTGGCTAGGAAGCTCAGAGCGCCAGTGCTTGTGGGGCTGTGGAAGGGCTGCCTAGGGAAGGTGATGGCCAGCAAGAGCTTTCAGTGCTAGCCCCTTTGGTGTGGGAGCAGTGGCTGGACGTTTTGAATTTCGGAGCTGGGCTGTGGCTGTGCCGAGAAGGAACGTCCCCACTGTGCTGTGGCTAGGAAGCTCAGAGCGCCAGTGCTTGTGGGGCTGTGGAAGGGCTGCCTAGGGCAGGTGATGGCCAGCAAGAGCTTTCAGTGCTAGCCCCTTTGGTGTGGGAGCAGTGGCTGGACGTTTCGAATTTCTGAGCTGGGCTGTGGCTGTGCCGAGAAGGAACGTCCCCACTGTGCTGTGGCTAGGAAGCTCAGAGCGCCAGTGCTTGTGGGGCTGTGGAAGGGCTGCCTAGGGCAGGTGATGGCCAGCAAGAGCTTTCAGTGCTAGCCCCTTTGGTGTGGGAGCAGTGGCTGGACGTTTCGAATTTCGGAGCTGGGCTGTGGCTGTGCCGAGAAGGAACGTCCCCACTGTGCTGTGGCTAGGAAGCTCAGAGCGCCAGTGCTTGTGGGGCTGTGGAAGGGCTGCCTAGGGCAGGTGATGGCCAGCAAGAGCTTTCAGTGCTAGCCCCTTTGGTGTGGGAGCAGTGGCTGGACGTTTTGAATTTCGGAGCTGGGCTGTGGCTGTGCCGAGAAGGAACGTCCCCACTGTGCTGTGGCTAGGAAGCTCAGAGCGCCAGTGCTTGTGGGGCTGTGGAAGGGCTGCCTAGGGCAGGTGCTGGCCAGCAAGAGCTTTCAGTGCTAGCCCCTTTGGTGTGGGAGCAGTGGCTGGACGTTTTGAATTTGGGAGCTGGGCTGTGGCTGTGCCGAGAAGGAACATCCCCACTGTGCTGTGGCTAGGAAGCTCAGAGCGCCAGTGCTTGTGGGGCTGTGGAAGGGCTGCCTAGGGCAGGTGCTGGCCAGCAAGAGCTTTCAGTGCTAGCCCCTTTGGTGTGGGAGCAGTGGCTGGACGTTTCGAATTTCGGAGCTGGGCTGTGGCTGTGCCGAGAAGGAACGTCCCCACTGTGCTGTGGCTAGGAAGCTCAGAGCGCCAGTGCTTG
This sequence comes from Aptenodytes patagonicus, assembly GCF_965638725.1. Lineage (NCBI taxonomy): Eukaryota > Metazoa > Chordata > Aves > Sphenisciformes > Spheniscidae > Aptenodytes > Aptenodytes patagonicus. Next base: position 57,580 of record NW_027472207.1, on the reverse strand, counting down.
TGGGGCTGTGGAAGGGCTGCCTAGGGCAGGTGATGGCCAGCAAGAGCTTTCAGTGCTAGCCCCTTTGGTGTGGGAGCAGTGGCTGGACGATTCGAATTTCGGAGCTGGGCTGTGGCTGTGCCGAGAAGGAACGTCCCCACTGTGCTGTGGCTAGGAAGCTCAGAGCGCCAGTGCTTGTGGGGCTGTGGAAGGGCTGCCTAGGGCAGGTGCTGGCCAGCAAGAGCTTTCAGTGCTAGCCCCTTTGGTGTGGGAGCAGTGGCTGGACGTTTTGAATTTGGGAGCTGGGCTGTGGCTGTGCCGAGAAGGAACGTCCCCACTGTGCTGTGGCTAGGAAGCTCAGAGTGCCAGTGCTTGTGGGGCTGTGGAAGGGCTGCCTAGGGCAGGTGCTGGCCAGCAAGAGCTTTCAGTGCTAGCCCCTTTGGTGTGGGAGCAGTGGCTGGACGTTTTGAATTTGGGAGCTGGGCTGTGGCTGTGCCGAGAAGGAACGTCCCCACTGTGCTGTGGCTAGGAAGCTCAGAGCGCCAGTGCTTGTGGGGCTGTGGAAGGGCTGCCTAGGGCAGGTGCTGGCCAGCAAGAGCTTTCAGTGCTAGCCCCTTTGGTGTGGGAGCAGTGGCTGGACGTTTCGAATTTGGGAGCTGGGCTGTGGCTGTGCCGAGAAGGAACGTCCCCACTGTGCTGTGGCTAGGAAGCTCAGAGCGCCAGTGCTTGTGGGGCTGTGGAAGGGCTGCCTAGGGCAGGTGATGGCCAGCAAGAGCTTTCAGTGCTAGCCCCTTTGGTGTGGGAGCAGTGGCTGGACGTTTTGAATTTGGGAGCTGGGCTGTGGCTGTGCCGAGAAGGAACGTCCCCACTGTGCTGTGGCTAGGAAGCTCAGAGCGCCAGTGCTTGTGGGGCTGTGGAAGGGCTGCCTAGGGCAGGTGATGGCCAGCAAGAGCTTTCAGTGCTAGCCCCTTTGGTGTGGGAGCAGTGGCTGGACGTTTTGAATTTGGGAGCTGGGCTGTGGCTGTGCCGAGAAGGAACGTCCCCACTGTGCTGTGGCTAGGAAGCTCAGAGCGCCAGTGCTTGTGGGGCTGTGGAAGGGCTGCCTAGGGCAGGTGCTGGCCAGCAAGAGCTTTCAGTGCTAGCCCCTTTGGTGTGGGAGCAGTGGCTGGACGTTTCGAATTTCGGAGCTGGGCTGTGGCTGTGCCGAGAAGGAACGTCCCCACTGTGCTGTGGCTAGGAAGCTCAGAGCGCCAGTGCTTGTGGGGCTGTGGAAGGGCTGCCTAGGGCAGGTGATGGCCAGCAAGAGCTTTCAGTGCTAGCCCCTTTGGTGTGGGAGCAGTGGCTGGACGATTCGAATTTCGGAGCTGGGCTGTGGCTGTGCCGAGAAGGAACGTCCCCACTGTGCTGTGGCTAGGAAGCTCAGAGCGCCAGTGCTTGTGGGGCTGTGGAAGGGCTGCCTAGGGCAGGTGCTGGCCAGCAAGAGCTTTCAGTGCTAGCCCCTTTGGTGTGGGAGCAGTGGCTGGACGTTTTGAATTTCGGAGCTGGGCTCTGGCTGTGCCGAGAAGGAACGTCCCCACTGTGCTGTGGCTAGGAAGCTCAGAGCGCCAGTGCTTGTGGGGCTGTGGAAGGGCTGCCTAGGGCAGGTGCTGGCCAGCAAGAGCTTTCAGTGCTAGCCCCTTTGGTGTGGGAGCAGTGGCTGGACGTTTTGAATTTGGGAGCTGGGCTGTGGCTGTGCCGAGAAGGAACGTCCCCACTGTGCTGTGGCTAGGAAGCTCAGAGCGCCAGTGCTTGTGGGGCTGTGGAAGGGCTGCCTAGGGCAGGTGCTGGCCAGCAAGAGCTTTCAGTGCTAGCCCCTTTGGTGTGGGAGCAGTGGCTGGACGTTTTGAATTTCGGAGCTGGGCTGTGGCTGTGCCGAGAAGGAACGTCCCCACTGTGCTGTGGCTAGGAAGCTCAGAGCGCCAGTGCTTGTGGGGCTGTGGAAGGGCTGCCTAGGGCAGGTGATGGCCAGCAAGAGCTTTCAGTGCTAGCCCCTTTGGTGTGGGAGCAGTGGCTGGACGATTCGAATTTCTGAGCTGGGCTGTGGCTGTGCCGAGAAGGAACGTCCCCACTGTGCTGTGGCTAGGAAGCTCAGAGCGCCAGTGCTTGTGGGGCTGTGGAAGGGCTGCCTAGGGCAGGTGCTGGCCAGCAAGAGCTTTCAGTGCTAGCCCCTTTGGTGTGGGAGCAGTGGCTGGACGTTTCGAATTTCGGAGCTGGGCTGTGGCTGTGCCGAGAAGGAACGTCCCCACTGTGCTGTGGCTAGGAAGCTCAGAGCGCCAGTGCTTGTGGGGCTGTGGAAGGGCTGCCTAGGGCAGGTGATGGCCAGCAAGAGCTTTCAGTGCTAGCCCCTTTGGTGTGGGAGCAGTGGCTGGACGTTTTGAATTTCGGAGCTGGGCTGTGGCTGTGCCGAGAAGGAACGTCCCCACTGTGCTGTGGCTAGGAAGCTCAGAGCGCCAGTGCTTGTGGGGCTGTGGAAGGGCTGCCTAGGGCAGGTGCTGGCCAGCAAGAGCTTTCAGTGCTAGCCCCTTTGGTGTGGGAGCAGTGGCTGGACGTTTTGAATTTGGGAGCTGGGCTGTGGCTGTGCCGAGAAGGAACGTCCCCACTGTGCTGTGGCTAGGAAGCTCAGAGCGCCAGTGCTTGTGGGGCTGTGGAAGGGCTGCCTAGGGCAGGTGCTGGCCAGCAAGAGCTTTCAGTGCTAGCCCCTTTGGTGTGGGAGCAGTGGCTGGACGTTTCGAATTTCGGAGCTGGGCTGTGGCTGTGCCGAGAAGGAACGTCCCCACTGTGCTGTGGCTAGGAAGCTCAGAGCGCCAGTGCTTGTGGGGCTGTGGAAGGGCTGCCTAGGGCAGGTGATGGCCAGCAAGAGCTTTCAGTGCTAGCCCCTTTGGTGTGGGAGCAGTGGCTGGACGATTCGAATTTCGGAGCTGGGCTGTGGCTGTGCCGAGAAGGAACGTCCCCACTGTGCTGTGGCTAGGAAGCTCAGAGCGCCAGTGCTTGTGGGGCTGTGGAAGGGCTGCCTAGGGCAGGTGCTGGCCAGCAAGAGCTTTCAGTGCTAGCCCCTTTGGTGTGGGAGCAGTGGCTGGACGTTTTGAATTTCGGAGCTGGGCTGTGGCTGTGCCGAGAAGGAACGTCCCCACTGTGCTGTGGCTAGGAAGCTCAGAGTGCCAGTGCTTGTGGGGCTGTGGAAGGGCTGCCTAGGGCAGGTGATGGCCAGCAAGAGCTTTCAGTGCTAGCCCCTTTGGTGTGGGAGCAGTGGCTGGACGTTTTGAATTTGGGAGCTGGGCTGTGGCTGTGCCGAGAAGGAACGTCCCCACTGTGCTGTGGCTAGGAAGCTCAGAGCGCCAGTGCTTGTGGGGCTGTGGAAGGGCTGCCTAGGGCAGGTGATGGCCAGCAAGAGCTTTCAGTGCTAGCCCCTTTGGTGTGGGAGCAGTGGCTGGACGTTTCGAATTTCGGAGCTGGGCTGTGGCTGTGCCGAGAAGGAACGTCCCCACTGTGCTGTGGCTAGGAAGCTCAGAGCGCCAGTGCTTGTGGGGCTGTGGAAGGGCTGCCTAGGGCAGGTGCTGGCCAGCAAGAGCTTTCAGTGCTAGCCCCTTTGGTGTGGGAGCAGTGGCTGGACGTTTTGAATTTCGGAGCTGGGCTGTGGCTGTGCCGAGAAGGAACGTCCCCACTGTGCTGTGGCTAGGAAGCTCAGAGCGCCAGTGCTTGTGGGGCTGTGGAAGGGCTGCCTAGGGCAGGTGATGGCCAGCAAGAGCTTTCAGTGCTAGCCCCTTTGGTGTGGGAGCAGTGGCTGGACGTTTTGAATTTGGGAGCTGGGCTGTGGCTGTGCCGAGAAGGAACGTCCCCACTGTGCTGTGGCTAGGAAGCTCAGAGCGCCAGTGCTTGTGGGGCTGTGGAAGGGCTGCCTAGGGCAGGTGCTGGCCAGCAAGAGCTTTCAGTGCTAGCCCCTTTGGTGTGGGAGCAGTGGCTGGACGTTTCGAATTTCGGAGCTGGGCTGTGGCTGTGCCGAGAAGGAACGTCCCCACTGTGCTGTGGCTAGGAAGCTCAGAGCGCCAGTGCTTGTGGGGCTGTGGAAGGGCTGCCTAGGGCAGGTGATGGCCAGCAAGAGCTTTCAGTGCTAGCCCCTTTGGTGTGGGAGCAGTGGCTGGACGTTTTGAATTTCGGAGCTGGGCTGTGGCTGTGCCGAGAAGGAACGTCCCCACTGTGCTGTGGCTAGGAAGCTCAGAGCGCCAGTGCTTGTGGGGCTGTGGAAGGGCTGCCTAGGGCAGGTGCTGGCCAGCAAGAGCTTTCAGTGCTAGCCCCTTTGGTGTGGGAGCAGTGGCTGGACGTTTTGAATTTCGGAGCTGGGCTCTGGCTGTGCCGAGAAGGAACGTCCCCACTGTGCTGTGGCTAGGAAGCTCAGAGCGCCAGTGCTTGTGGGGCTGTGGAAGGGCTGCCTAGGGCAGGTGCTGGCCAGCAAGAGCTTTCAGTGCTAGCCCCTTTGGTGTGGGAGCAGTGGCTGGACGTTTTGAATTTGGGAGCTGGGCTGTGGCTGTGCCGAGAAGGAACGTCCCCACTGTGCTGTGGCTAGGAAGCTCAGAGCGCCAGTGCTTGTGGGGCTGTGGAAGGGCTGCCTAGGGCAGGTGCTGGCCAGCAAGAGCTTTCAGTGCTAGCCCCTTTGGTGTGGGAGCAGTGGCTGGACGTTTTGAATTTCGGAGCTGGGCTGTGGCTGTGCCGAGAAGGAACGTCCCCACTGTGCTGTGGCTAGGAAGCTCAGAGCGCCAGTGCTTGTGGGGCTGTGGAAGGGCTGCCTAGGGCAGGTGATGGCCAGCAAGAGCTTTCAGTGCTAGCCCCTTTGGTGTGGGAGCAGTGGCTGGACGTTTTGAATTTCGGAGCTGGGCTGTGGCTGTGCCGAGAAGGAACGTCCCCACTGTGCTGTGGCTAGGAAGCTCAGAGCGCCAGTGCTTGAGGGGCTGTGGAAGGGCTGCCTAGGGCAGGTGCTGGCCAGCAAGAGCTTTCAGTGCTAGCCCCTTTGGTGTGGGAGCAGTGGCTGGACGTTTTGAATTTGGGAGCTGGGCTGTGGCTGTGCCGAGAAGGAACGTCCCCACTGTGCTGTGGCTAGGAAGCTCAGAGCGCCAGTGCTTGTGGGGCTGTGGAAGGGCTGCCTAGGGCAGGTGCTGGCCAGCAAGAGCTTTCAGTGCTAGCCCCTTTGGTGTGGGAGCAGTGGCTGGACGTTTTGAATTTCGGAGCTGGGCTGTGGCTGTGCCGAGAAGGAACGTCCCCACTGTGCTGTGGCTAGGAAGCTGAGAGCGCCAGTGCTTGTGGGGCTGTGGAAGGGCTGCCTAGGGCAGGTGCTGGCCAGCAAGAGCTTTCAGTGCTAGCCCCTTTGGTGTGGGAGCAGTGGCTGGACGTTTTGAATTTCGGAGCTGGGCTCTGGCTGTGCCGAGAAGGAACGTCCCCACTGTGCTGTGGCTAGGAAGCTCAGAGCGCCAGTGCTTGTGGGGCTGTGGAAGGGCTGCCTAGGGCAGGTGATGGCCAGCAAGAGCTTTCAGTGCTAGCCCCTTTGGTGTGGGAGCAGTGGCTGGACGTTTTGAATTTGGGAGCTGGGCTCTGGCTGTGCCGAGAAGGAACGTCCCCACTGTGCTGTGGCTAGGAAGCTCAGAGCGCCAGTGCTTGTGGGGCTGTGGAAGGGCTGCCTAGGGCAGGTGATGGCCAGCAAGAGCTTTCAGTGCTAGCCCCTTTGGTGTGGGAGCAGTGGCTGGACGTTTTGAATTTGGGAGCTGGGCTGTGGCTGTGCCGAGAAGGAACGTCCCCACTGTGCTGTGGCTAGGAAGCTCAGAGCGCCAGTGCTTGTGGGGCTGTGGAAGGGCTGCCTAGGGCAGGTGATGGCCAGCAAGAGCTTTCAGTGCTAGCCCCTTTGGTGTGGGAGCAGTGGCTGGACGTTTTGAATTTCGGAGCTGGGCTGTGGCTGTGCCGAGAAGGAACGTCCCCACTGTGCTGTGGCTAGGAAGCTCAGAGCGCCAGTGCTTGTGGGGCTGTGGAAGGGCTGCCTAGGGCAGGTGCTGGCCAGCAAGAGCTTTCAGTGCTAGCCCCTTTGGTGTGGGAGCAGTGGCTGGACGTTTTGAATTTGGGAGCTGGGCTGTGGCTGTGCCGAGAAGGAACGTCCCCACTGTGCTGTGGCTAGGAAGCTCAGAGCGCCAGTGCTTGTGGGGCTGTGGAAGGGCTGCCTAGGGCAGGTGCTGGCCAGCAAGAGCTTTCAGTGCTAGCCCCTTTGGTGTGGGAGCAGTGGCTGGACGTTTTGAATTTGGGAGCTGGGCTGTGGCTGTGCCGAGAAGGAACGTCCCCACTGTGCTGTGGCTAGGAAGCTCAGAGCGCCAGTGCTTGTGGGGCTGTGGAAGGGCTGCCTAGGGAAGGTGATGGCCAGCAAGAGCTTTCAGTGCTAGCCCCTTTGGTGTGGGAGCAGTGGCTGGACGTTTTGAATTTGGGAGCTGGGCTGTGGCTGTGCCGAGAAGGAACGTCCCCACTGTGCTGTGACTAGGAAGCTCAGAGCGCCTGTGCTTGTGGGGCTGTGGAAGGGCTGCCTAGGGCAGGTGATGGCCAGCAAGAGCTTTCAGTGCTAGCCCCTTTGGTGTGGGAGCAGTGGCTGGACGTTTTGAATTTCGGAGCTGGGCTGTGGCTGTGCCGAGAAGGAACGTCCCCACTGTGCTGTGGCTAGGAAGCTCAGAGCGCCAGTGCTTGTGGGGCTGTGGAAGGGCTGCCTAGGGCAGGTGATGGCCAGCAAGAGCTTTCAGTGCTAGCCCCTTTGGTGTGGGAGCAGTGGCTGGACGTTTTGAATTTCGGAGCTGGGCTGTGGCTGTGCCGAGAAGGAACGTCCCCACTGTGCTGTGGCTAGGAAGCTCAGAGCGCCAGTGCTTGTGGGGCTGTGGAAGGGCTGCCTAGGGCAGGTGATGGCCAGCAAGAGCATTCAGTGCTAGCCCCTTTGGTGTGGGAGCAGTGGCTGGACGTTTTGAATTTCGGAGCTGGGCTGTGGCTGTGCCGAGAAGGAACGTCCCCACTGTGCTGTGGCTAGGAAGCTCAGAGCGCCAGTGCTTGTGGGGCTGTGGAAGGGCTGCCTAGGGCAGGTGCTGGCCAGCAAGAGCTTTCAGTGCTAGCCCCTTTGGTGTGGGAGCAGTGGCTGGACGTTTTGAATTTCGGAGCTGGGCTGTGGCTGTGCCGAGAAGGAACGTCCCCACTGTGCTGTGGCTAGGAAGCTCAGAGCGCCAGTGCTTGTGGGGCTGTGGAAGGGCTGCCTAGGGCAGGTGCTGGCCAGCAAGAGCTTTCAGTGCTAGCCCCTTTGGTGTGGGAGCAGTGGCTGGACGTTTTGAATTTGGGAGCTGGGCTGTGGCTGTGCCGAGAAGGAACGTCCCCACTGTGCTGTGGCGAGGAAGCTCAGAGCGCCAGTGCTTGTGGGGCTGTGGAAGGGCTGCCTAGGGCAGGTGCTGGCCAGCAAGAGCTTTCAGTGCTAGCCCCTTTGGTGTGGGAGCAGTGGCTGGACGTTTTGAATTTGGGAGCTGGGCTGTGGCTGTGCCGAGAAGGAACGTCCCCACTGTGCTGTGGCTAGGAAGCTCAGAGCGCCAGTGCTTGTGGGGCTGTGGAAGGGCTGCCTAGGGCAGGTGCTGGCCAGCAAGAGCTTTCAGTGCTAGCCCCTTTGGTGTGGGAGCAGTGGCTGGACGTTTTGAATTTCGGAGCTGGGCTGTGGCTGTGCCGAGAAGGAACGTCCCCACTGTGCTGTGGCTAGGAAGCTCAGAGCGCCAGTGCTTGTGGGGCTGTGGAAGGGCTGCCTAGGGCAGGTGATGGCCAGCAAGAGCTTTCAGTGCTAGCCCCTTTGGTGTGGGAGCAGTGGCTGGACGTTTCGAATTTGGGAGCTGGGCTCTGGCTGTGCCGAGAAGGAACGTCCCCACTGTGCTGTGGCTAGGAAGCTCAGAGCGCCAGTGCTTGTGGGGCTGTGGAAGGGCTGCCTAGGGCAGGTGATGGCCAGCAAGAGCTTTCAGTGCTAGCCCCTTTGGTGTGGGAGCAGTGGCTGGACGTTTTGAATTTGGGAGCTGGGCTGTGGCTGTGCCGAGAAGGAACGTCCCCACTGTGCTGTGGCTAGGAAGCTCAGAGCGCCAGTGCTTGTGGGGCTGTGGAAGGGCTGCCTAGGGCAGGTGCTGGCCAGCAAGAGCTTTCAGTGCTAGCCCCTTTGGTGTGGGAGCAGTGGCTGGACGTTTTGAATTTCGGAGCTGGGCTCTGGCTGTGCCGAGAAGGAACGTCCCCACTGTGCTGTGGCTAGGAAGCTCAGAGCGCCAGTGCTTGTGGGGCTGTGGAAGGGCTGCCTAGGGCAGGTGCTGGCCAGCAAGAGCTTTCAGTGCTAGCCCCTTTGGTGTGGGAGCAGTGGCTGGACGTTTTGAATTTGGGAGCTGGGCTGTGGCTGTGCCGAGAAGGAACGTCCCCACTGTGCTGTGGCTAGGAAGCTCAGAGCGCCAGTGCTTGTGGGGCTGTGGAAGGGCTGCCTAGGGCAGGTGCTGGCCAGCAAGAGCTTTCAGTGCTAGCCCCTTTGGTGTGGGAGCAGTGGCTGGACGTTTTGAATTTCGGAGCTGGGCTGTGGCTGTGCCGAGAAGGAACGTCCCCACTGTGCTGTGGCTAGGAAGCTCAGAGCGCCAGTGCTTGTGGGGCTGTGGAAGGGCTGCCTAGGGCAGGTGATGCCCAGCAAGAGCTTTCAGTGCTAGCCCCTTTGGTGTGGGAGCAGTGGCTGGACGTTTTGAATTTGGGAGCTGGGCTGTGGCTGTGCCGAGAAGGAACGTCCCCACTGTGCTGTGGCTAGGAAGCTCAGAGCGCCAGTGCTTGTGGGGCTGTGGAAGGGCTGCCTAGGGAAGGTGATGGCCAGCAAGAGCTTTCAGTGCTAGCCCCTTTGGTGTGGGAGCAGTGGCTGGACGTTTTGAATTTCGGAGCTGGGCTGTGGCTGTGCCGAGAAGGAACGTCCCCACTGTGCTGTGGCTAGGAAGCTCAGAGCGCCAGTGCTTGTGGGGCTGTGGAAGGGCTGCCTAGGGAAGGTGATGGCCAGCAAGAGCTTTCAGTGCTTTTGGTGTGGGAGCAGTGGCTGGACGTTTCGAATTTCGGAGCTGGGCTGTGGCTGTGCCGAGAAGGAACGTCCCCACTGTGCTGTGGCTAGGAAGCTCAGAGCGCCAGTGCTTGTGGGGCTGTGGAAGGGCTGCCTAGGGCAGGTGATGGCCAGCAAGAGCTTTCAGTGCTAGCCCCTTTGGTGTGGGAGCAGTGGCTGGACGTTTTGAATTTCGGAGCTGGGCTGTGGCTGTGCCGAGAAGGAACGTCCCCACTGTGCTGTGGCTAGGAAGCTCAGAGCGCCAGTGCTTGTGGGGCTGTGGAAGGGCTGCCTAGGGAAGGTGATGGCCAGCAAGAGCTTTCAGTGCTAGCCCCTTTGGTGTGGGAGCAGTGGCTGGACGTTTTGAATTTGGGAGCTGGGCTGTGGCTGTGCCGAGAAGGAACGTCCCCACTGTGCTGTGGCTAGGAAGCTCAGAGCGCCAGTGCTTGTGGGGCTGTGGAAGGGCTGCCTAGGGAAGGTGATGGCCAGCAAGAGCTTTCAGTGCTAGCCCCTTTGGTGTGGGAGCAGTGGCTGGACGTTTCGAATTTCGGAGCTGGGCTGTGGCTGTGCCGAGAAGGAACGTCCCCACTGTGCTGTGGCTAGGAAGCTCAGAGCGCCAGTGCTTGTGGGGCTGTGGAAGGGCTGCCTAGGGCAGGTGCTGGCCAGCAAGAGCTTTCAGTGCTAGCCCCTTTGGTGTGGGAGCAGTGGCTGGACGTTTCGAATTTGGGAGCTGGGCTCTGGCTGTGCCGAGAAGGAACGTCCCCACTGTGCTGTGGCTAGGAAGCTCAGAGCGCCAGTGCTTGTGGGGCTGTGGAAGGGCTGCCTAGGGCAGGTGCTGGCCAGCAAGAGCTTTCAGTGCTAGCCCCTTTGGTGTGGGAGCAGTGGCTGGACGTTTTGAATTTCGGAGCTGGGCTCTGGCTGTGCTGAGAAGGAACGTCCCCACTGTGCTGTGGCTAGGAAGCTCAGAGCGCCAGTGCTTGTGGGGCTGTGGAAGGGCTGCCTAGGGCAGGTGCTGGCCAGCAAGAGCTTTCAGTGCTAGCCCCTTTGGTGTGGGAGCAGTGGCTGGACGTTTCGAATTTCGGAGCTGGGCTGTGGCTGTGCCGAGAAGGAACGTCCCCACTGTGCTGTGGCTAGGAAGCTCAGAGCGCCAGTGCTTGTGGGGCTGTGGAAGGGCTGCCTAGGGCAGGTGATGGCCAGCAAGAGCTTTCAGTGCTAGCCCCTTTGGTGTGGGAGCAGTGGCTGGACGTTTTGAATTTCGGAGCTGGGCTGTGGCTGTGCCGAGAAGGAACGTCCCCACTGTGCTGTGGCTAGGAAGCTCAGAGCGCCAGTGCTTGTGGGGCTGTGGAAGGGCTGCCTAGGGCAGGTGCTGGCCAGCAAGAGCTTTCAGTGCTAGCCCCTTTGGTGTGGGAGCAGTGGCTGGACGTTTTGAATTTCGGAGCTGGGCTGTGGCTGTGCCGAGAAGGAACGTCCCCACTGTGCTGTGGCTAGGAAGCTCAGAGCGCCAGTGCTTGTGGGGCTGTGGAAGGGCTGCCTAGGGCAGGTGATGGCCAGCAAGAGCTTTCAGTGCTAGCCCCTTTGGTGTGGGAGCAGTGCCTGGACGTTTCGAATTTGGGAGCTGGGCTCTGGCTGTGCCGAGAAGGAACGTCCCCACTGTGCTGTGGCTAGGAAGCTCAGAGCGCCAGTGCTTGTGGGGCTGTGGAAGGGCTGCCTAGGGAAGGTGATGGCCAGCAAGAGCTTTCAGTGCTCGCCCCTTTGGTGTGGGAGCAGTGGCTGGACGTTTTGAATTTGGGAGCTGGGCTGTGGCTGTGCCGAGAAGGAACGTCCCCACTGTGCTGTGGCTAGGAAGCTCAGAGCGCCAGTGCTTGTGGGGCTGTGGAAGGGCTGCCTAGGGCAGGTGATGGCCAGCAAGAGCTTTCAGTGCTTTTGGTGTGGGAGCAGTGGCTGGACGTTTTGAATTTCGGAGCTGGGCTCTGGCTGTGCCGAGAAGGAACGTCCCCACTGTGCTGTGGCTAGGAAGCTCAGAGCGCCAGTGCTTGTGGGGCTGTGGAAGGGCTGCCTAGGGCAGGTGCTGGCCAGCAAGAGCTTTCAGTGCTAGCCCCTTTGGTGTGGGAGCAGTGGCTGGACGTTTTGAATTTCGGAGCTGGGCTGTGGCTGTGCCGAGAAGGAACGTCCCCACTGTGCTGTGGCTAGGAAGCTCAGAGCGCCAGTGCTTGTGGGGCTGTGGAAGGGCTGCCTAGGGAAGGTGATGGCCAGCAAGAGCTTTCAGTGCTAGCCCCTTTGGTGTGGGAGCAGTGGCTGGACGTTTTGAATTTCGGAGCTGGGCTGTGGCTGTGCCGAGAAGGAACGTCCCCACTGTGCTGTGGCTAGGAAGCTCAGAGCGCCAGTGCTTGTGGGGCTGTGGAAGGGCTGCCTAGGGCAGGTGATGGCCAGCAAGAGCTTTCAGTGCTAGCCCCTTTGGTGTGGGAGCAGTGGCTGGACGTTTTGAATTTCGGAGCTGGGCTGTGGCTGTGCCGAGAAGGAACGTCCCCACTGTGCTGTGGCTAGGAAGCTCAGAGCGCCAGTGCTTGTGGGGCTGTGGAAGGGCTGCCTAGGGCAGGTGATGGCCAGCAAGAGCTTTCAGTGCTAGCCCCTTTGGTGTGGGAGCAGTGCCTGGACGTTTCGAATTTGGGAGCTGGGCTCTGGCTGTGCCGAGAAGGAACGTCCCCACTGTGCTGTGGCTAGGAAGCTCAGAGCCCCAAACCTTGTGGGGCTGTGGAAGGGCTGCCTAGGGCAGGTGATGGCCAGCAAGAGCTTTCAGTGCTAGCCCCTTTGGTGTGGGAGCAGTGGCTGGACGTTTTGAATTTCGGAGCTGGGCTCTGGCTGTGCTGAGAAGGAACGTCCCCACTGTGCTGTGGCTAGGAAGCTCAGAGCGCCAGTGCTTGTGGGGCTGTGGAAGGGCTGCCTAGGGCAGGTGATGGCCAGCAAGAGCTTTCAGTGCTTTTGGTGTGGGAGCAGTGGCTGGACGTTTTGAATTTGGGAGCTGGGCTGTGGCTGTGCCGAGAAGGAACGTCCCCACTGTGCTGTGGCTAGGAAGCTCAGAGCGCCAGTGCTTGTGGGGCTGTGGAAGGGCTGCCTAGGGCAGGTGATGGCCAGCAAGAGCTTTCAGTGCTAGCCCCTTTGGTGTGGGAGCAGTGGCTGGACGTTTTGAATTTCGGAGCTGGGCTGTGGCTGTGCCGAGAAGGAACGTCCCCACTGTGCTGTGGCTAGGAAGCTCAGAGCGCCAGTGCTTGTGGGGCTGTGGAAGGGCTGCCTAGGGAAGGTGATGGCCAGCAAGAGCTTTCAGTGCTAGCCCCTTTGGTGTGGGAGCAGTGGCTGGACGTTTTGAATTTCGGAGCTGGGCTGTGGCTGTGCCGAGAAGGAACGTCCCCACTGTGCTGTGGCTAGGAAGCTCAGAGCGCCAGTGCTTGTGGGGCTGTGGAAGGGCTGCCTAGGGAAGGTGATGGCCAGCAAGAGCTTTCAGTGCTAGCCCCTTTGGTGTGGGAGCAGTGGCTGGACGTTTCGAATTTGGGAGCTGGGCTCTGGCTGTGCCGAGAAGGAACGTCCCCACTGTGCTGTGGCTAGGAAGCTCAGAGCCCCAAACCTTGTGGGGCTGTGGAAGGGCTGCCTAGGGCAGGTGCTGGCCAGCAAGAGCTTTCAGTGCTCGCCCCTTTGGTGTGGGAGCAGTGGCTGGACGTTTTGAATTTCGGAGCTGGGCTCTGGCTGTGCTGAGAAGGAACGTCCCCACTGTGCTGTGGCTAGGAAGCTCAGAGCGCCAGTGCTTGTGGGGCTGTGGAAGGGCTGCCTAGGGCAGGTGCTGGCCAGCAAGAGCTTTCAGTGCTAGCCCCTTTGGTGTGGGAGCAGTGGCTGGACGTTTCGAATTTCGGAGCTGGGCTGTGGCTGTGCCGAGAAGGAACGTCCCCACTGTGCTGTGGCTAGGAAGCTCAGAGCGCCAGTGCTTGTGGGGCTGTGGAAGGGCTGCCTAGGGCAGGTGATGGCCAGCAAGAGCTTTCAGTGCTAGCCCCTTTGGTGTGGGAGCAGTGGCTGGACGTTTTGAATTTCGGAGCTGGGCTGTGGCTGTGCCGAGAAGGAACGTCCCCACTGTGCTGTGGCTAGGAAGCTCAGAGCGCCAGTGCTTGTGGGGCTGTGGAAGGGCTGCCTAGGGCAGGTGATGGCCAGCAAGAGCTTTCAGTGCTAGCCCCTTTGGTGTGGGAGCAGTGGCTGGACGTTTCGAATTTGGGAGCTGGGCTCTGGCTGTGCCGAGAAGGAACGTCCCCACTGTGCTGTGGCTAGGAAGCTCAGAGCGCCAGTGCTTGTGGGGCTGTGGAAGGGCTGCCTAGGGAAGGTGATGGCCAGCAAGAGCTTTCAGTGCTCGCCCCTTTGGTGTGGGAGCAGTGGCTGGACGTTTTGAATTTGGGAGCTGGGCTGTGGCTGTGCCGAGAAGGAACGTCCCCACTGTGCTGTGGCTAGGAAGCTCAGAGCGCCAGTGCTTGTGGGGCTGTGGAAGGGCTGCCTAGGGAAGGTGATGGCCAGCAAGAGCTTTCAGTGCTTTTGGTGTGGGAGCAGTGGCTGGACGTTTCGAATTTCGGAGCTGGGCTGTGGCTGTGCGGAGAAGGAACGTCCCCACTGTGCTGTGGCTAGGAAGCTCAGAGCGCCAGTGCTTGTGGGGCTGTGGAAGGGCTGCCTAGGGCAGGTGCTGGCCAGCAAGAGCTTTCAGTGCTAGCCCCTTTGGTGTGGGAGCAGTGGCTGGACGTTTTGAATTTCGGAGCTGGGCTGTGGCTGTGCCGAGAAGGAACGTCCCCACTGTGCTGTGGCTAGGAAGCTCAGAGCGCCAGTGCTTGTGGGGCTGTGGAAGGGCTGCCTAGGGCAGGTGCTGGCCAGCAAGAGCTTTCAGTGCTAGCCCCTTTGGTGTGGGAGCAGTGGCTGGACGTTTTGAATTTCGGAGCTGGGCTGTGGCTGTGCCGAGAAGGAACGTCCCCACTGTGCTGTGGCTAGGAAGCTCAGAGCGCCAGTGCTTGTGGGGCTGTGGAAGGGCTGCCTAGGGCAGGTGATGGCCAGCAAGAGCTTTCAGTGCTAGCCCCTTTGGTGTGGGAGCAGTGGCTGGACGTTTTGAATTTCGGAGCTGGGCTCTGGCTGTGCCGAGAAGGAACGTCCCCACTGTGCTGTGGCTAGGAAGCTCAGAGCGCCAGTGCTTGTGGGGCTGTGGAAGGGCTGCCTAGGGCAGGTGCTGGCCAGCAAGAGCTTTCAGTGCTAGCCCCTTTGGTGTGGGAGCAGTGGCTGGACGTTTTGAATTTCGGAGCTGGGCTGTGGCTGTGCCGAGAAGGAACGTCCCCACTGTGCTGTGGCTAGGAAGCTCAGAGCGCCAGTGCTTGTGGGGCTGTGGAAGGGCTGCCTAGGGAAGGTGATGGCCAGCAAGAGCTTTCAGTGCTAGCCCCTTTGGTGTGGGAGCAGTGGCTGGACGTTTTGAATTTCGGAGCTGGGCTGTGGCTGTGCCGAGAAGGAACGTCCCCACTGTGCTGTGGCTAGGAAGCTCAGAGCGCCAGTGCTTGTGGGGTTGTGGAAGGGCTGCCTAGGGAAGGTGATGGCCAGCAAGAGCTTTCAGTGCTAGCCCCTTTGGTGTGGGAGCAGTGGCTGGACGTTTCGAATTTCGGAGCTGGGCTGTGGCTGTGCCGAGAAGGAACGTCCCCACTGTGCTGTGGCTAGGAAGCTCAGAGCGCCAGTGCTTGTGGGGCTGTGGAAGGGCTGCCTAGGGAAGGTGCTGGCCAGCAAGAGCTTTCAGTGCTAGCCCCTTTGGTGTGGGAGCAGTGGCTGGACGTTTTGAATTTGGGAGCTGGGCTGTGGCTGTGCCGAGAAGGAACGTCCCCACTGTGCTGTGGCTAGGAAGCTCAGAGCGCCAGTGCTTGTGGGGCTGTGGAAGGGCTGCCTAGGGAAGGTGATGGCCAGCAAGAGCTTTCAGTGCTAGCCCCTTTGGTGTGGGAGCAGTGGCTGGACGTTTTGAATTTCGGAGCTGGGCTGTGGCTGTGCCGAGAAGGAACGTCCCCACTGTGCTGTGGCTAGGAAGCTCAGAGCGCCAGTGCTTGTGGGGCTGTGGAAGGGCTGCCTAGGGCAGGTGCTGGCCAGCAAGAGCTTTCAGTGCTAGCCCCTTTGGTGTGGGAGCAGTGGCTGGACGTTTTGAATTTGGGAGCTGGGCTGTGGCTGTGCCGAGAAGGAACGTCCCCACTGTGCTGTGGCTAGGAAGCTCAGAGCGCCAGTGCTTGTGGGGCTGTGGAAGGGCTGCCTAGGGCAGGTGCTGGCCAGCAAGAGCTTTCAGTGCTAGCCCCTTTGGTGTGGGAGCAGTGGCTGGACGTTTTGAATTTGGGAGCTGGGCTGTGGCTGTGCCGAGAAGGAACGTCCCCACTGTGCTGTGGCTAGGAAGCTCAGAGCGCCAGTGCTTGTGGGGCTGTGGAAGGGCTGCCTAGGGAAGGTGATGGCCAGCAAGAGCTTTCAGTGCTAGCCCCTTTGGTGTGGGAGCAGTGGCTGGACGTTTTGAATTTGGGAGCTGGGCTGTGGCTGTGCCGAGAAGGAACGTCCCCACTGTGCTGTGGCTAGGAAGCTCAGAGCGCCAGTGCTTGTGGGGCTGTGGAAGGGCTGCCTAGGGCAGGTGCTGGCCAGCAAGAGCTTTCAGTGCTAGCCCCTTTGGTGTGGGAGCAGTGGCTGGACGTTTTGAATTTGGGAGCTGGGCTGTGGCTGTGCCGAGAAGGAACGTCCCCACTGTGCTGTGGCTAGGAAGCTCAGAGCGCCAGTGCTTGTGGGGCTGTGGAAGGGCTGCCTAGGGAAGGTGATGGCCAGCAAGAGCTTTCAGTGCTAGCCCCTTTGGTGTGGGAGCAGTGGCTGGACGTTTTGAATTTCGGAGCTGGGCTGTGGCTGTGCCGAGAAGGAACGTCCCCACTGTGCTGTGGCTAGGAAGCTCAGAGCGCCAGTGCTTGTGGGGCTGTGGAAGGGCTGCCTAGGGCAGGTGCTGGCCAGCAAGAGCTTTCAGTGCTAGCCCCTTTGGTGTGGGAGCAGTGGCTGGACGTTTTGAATTTCGGAGCTGGACTCTGGCTGTGCCGAGAAGGAACGTCCCCACTGTGCTGTGGCTAGGAAGCTCAGAGCGCCAGTGCTTGTGGGGCTGTGGAAGGGCTGCCTAGGGAAGGTGATGGCCAGCAAGAGCTTTCAGTGCTAGCCCCTTTGGTGTGGGAGCAGTGGCTGGACGTTTTGAATTTCGGAGCTGGGCTGTGGCTGTGCCGAGAAGGAACGTCCCCACTGTGCTGTGGCTAGGAAGCTCAGAGCGCCAGTGCTTGTGGGGCTGTGGAAGGGCTGCCTAGGGCAGGTGCTGGCCAGCAAGAGCTTTCAGTGCTAGCCCCTTTGGTGTGGGAGCAGTGGCTGGACGTTTTGAATTTGGGAGCTGGGCTCTGGCTGTGCCGAGAAGGAACGTCCCCACTGTGCTGTGGCTAGGAAGCTCAGAGCGCCAGTGCTTGTGGGGCTGTGGAAGGGCTGCCTAGGGCAGGTGCTGGCCAGCAAGAGCTTTCAGTGCTAGCCCCTTTGGTGTGGGAGCAGTGGCTGGACGTTTTGAATTTGGGAGCTGGGCTGTGGCTGTGCCGAGAAGGAACGTCCCCACTGTGCTGTGGCTAGGAAGCTCAGAGCGCCAGTGCTTGTGGGGCTGTGGAAGGGCTGCCTAGGGCAGGTGATGGCCAGCAAGAGCTTTCAGTGCTAGCCCCTTTGGTGTGGGAGCAGTGGCTGGACGTTTTGAATTTGGGAGCTGGGCTGTGGCTGTGCCGAGAAGGAACGTCCCCACTGTGCTGTGGCTAGGAAGCTCAGAGCGCCAGTGCTTGTGGGGCTGTGGAAGGGCTGCCTAGGGAAGGTGATGGCCAGCAAGAGCTTTCAGTGCTAGCCCCTTTGGTGTGGGAGCAGTGGCTGGACGTTTTGAATTTCGGAGCTGGGCTGTGGCTGTGCCGAGAAGGAACGTCCCCACTGTGCTGTGGCTAGGAAGCTCAGAGCGCCAGTGCTTGTGGGGCTGTGGAAGGGCTGCCTAGGGCAGGTGATGGCCAGCAAGAGCTTTCAGTGCTAGCCCCTTTGGTGTGGGAGCAGTGGCTGGACGTTTCGAATTTGGGAGCTGGGCTCTGGCTGTGCCGAGAAGGAACGTCCCCACTGTGCTGTGGCTAGGAAGCTCAGAGCGCCAGTGCTTGTGGGGCTGTGGAAGGGCTGCCTAGGGAAGGTGATGGCCAGCAAGAGCTTTCAGTGCTCGCCCCTTTGGTGTGGGAGCAGTGGCTGGACGTTTTGAATTTGGGAGCTGGGCTGTGGCTGTGCCGAGAAGGAACGTCCCCACTGTGCTGTGGCTAGGAAGCTCAGAGCGCCAGTGCTTGTGGGGCTGTGGAAGGGCTGCCTAGGGCAGGTGCTGGCCAGCAAGAGCTTTCAGTGCTAGCCCCTTTGGTGTGGGAGCAGTGGCTGGACGTTTTGAATTTCGGAGCTGGGCTGTGGCTGTGCCGAGAAGGAACGTCCCCACTGTGCTGTGGCTAGGAAGCTCAGAGCGCCAGTGCTTGTGGGGCTGTGGAAGGGCTGCCTAGGGAAGGTGATGGCCAGCAAGAGCTTTCAGTGCTAGCCCCTTTGGTGTGGGAGCAGTGGCTGGACGTTTTGAATTTCGGAGCTGGGCTGTGGCTGTGCCGAGAAGGAACGTCCCCACTGTGCTGTGGCTAGGAAGCTCAGAGCGCCAGTGCTTGTGGGGCTGTGGAAGGGCTGCCTAGGGCAGGTGATGGTCAGCAAGAGCTTTCAGTGCTAGCCCCTTTGGTGTGGGAGCAGTGGCTGGACGTTTTGAATTTCGGAGCTGGGCTGTGGCTGTGCCGAGAAGGAACGTCCCCACTGTGCTGTGGCTAGGAAGCTCAGAGCGCCAGTGCTTGTGGGGCTGTGGAAGGGCTGCCTAGGGCAGGTGATGGCCAGCAAGAGCTTTCAGTGCTAGCCCCTTTGGTGTGGGAGCAGTGGCTGGACGTTTCGAATTTGGGAGCTGGGCTGTGGCTGTGCCGAGAAGGAACGTCCCCACTGTGCTGTGGCTAGGAAGCTCAGAGCGCCAGTGCTTGTGGGGCTGTGGAAGGGCTGCCTAGGGCAGGTGCTGGCCAGCAAGAGCTTTCAGTGCTAGCCCCTTTGGTGTGGGAGCAGTGGCTGGACGTTTTGAATTTCGGAGCTGGGCTGTGGCTGTGCCGAGAAGGAACGTTCCCACTGTGCTGTGGCTAGGAAGCTCAGAGCGCCAGTGCTTGTGGGGCTGTGGAAGGGCTGCCTAGGGCAGGTGATGGCCAGCAAGAGCTTTCAGTGCTAGCCCCTTTGGTGTGGGAGCAGTGGCTGGACGTTTTGAATTTCGGAGCTGGGCTGTGGCTGTGCCGAGAAGGAACGTCCCCACTGTGCTGTGGCTAGGAAGCTCAGAGCGCCAGTGCTTGTGGGGCTGTGGAAGGGCTGCCTAGGGAAGGTGATGGCCAGCAAGAGCTTTCAGTGCTAGCCCCTTTGGTGTGGGAGCAGTGGCTGGACGTTTTGAATTTCGGAGCTGGGCTCTGGCTGTGCCGAGAAGGAACGTCCCCACTGTGCTGTGGCTAGGAAGCTCAGAGCGCCAGTGCTTGTGGGGCTGTGGAAGGGCTGCCTAGGGAAGGTGATGGCCAGCAAGAGCTTTCAGTGCTAGCCCCTTTGGTGTGGGAGCAGTGGCTGGACGTTTTGAATTTCGGAGCTGGGCTGTGGCTGTGCCGAGAAGGAACGTCCCCACTGTGCTGTGGCTAGGAAGCTCAGAGCGCCAGTGCTTGTGGGGCTGTGGAAGGGCTGCCTAGGGCAGGTGATGCCCAGCAAGAGCTTTCAGTGCTAGCCCCTTTGGTGTGGGAGCAGTGGCTGGACGTTTCGAATTTCGGAGCTGGGCTGTGGCTGTGCCGAGAAGGAACGTCCCCACTGTGCTGTGGCTAGGAAGCTCAGAGCGCCAGTGCTTGTGGGGCTGTGGAAGGGCTGCCTAGGGCAGGTGCTGGCCAGCAAGAGCTTTCAGTGCTAGCCCCTTTGGTGTGGGAGCAGTGGCTGGACGTTTCGAATTTCGGAGCTGGGCTGTGGCTGTGCCGAGAAGGAACGTCCCCACTGTGCTGTGGCTAGGAAGCTCAGAGCGCCAGTGCTTGTGGGGCTGTGGAAGGGCTGCCTAGGGCAGGTGCTGGCCAGCAAGAGCTTTCAGTGCTAGCCCCTTTGGTGTGGGAGCAGTGGCTGGACGTTTTGAATTTGGGAGCTGGGCTGTGGCTGTGCCGAGAAGGAACGTCCCCACTGTGCTGTGGCTAGGAAGCTCAGAGCGCCAGTGCTTGTGGGGCTGTGGAAGGGCTGCCTAGGGAAGGTGATGGCCAGCAAGAGCTTTCAGTGCTAGCCCCTTTGGTGTGGGAGCAGTGGCTGGACGTTTTGAATTTCGGAGCTGGGCTGTGGCTGTGCCGAGAAGGAACGTCCCCACTGTGCTGTGGCTAGGAAGCTCAGAGCGCCAGTGCTTGTGGGGCTGTGGAAGGGCTGCCTAGGGCAGGTGATGGCCAGCAAGAGCTTTCAGTGCTAGCCCCTTTGGTGTGGGAGCAGTGGCTGGACGTTTCGAATTTGGGAGCTGGGCTCTGGCTGTGCCGAGAAGGAACGTCCCCACTGTGCTGTGGCTAGGAAGCTCAGAGCGCCAGTGCTTGTGGGGCTGTGGAAGGGCTGCCTAGGGAAGGTGCTGGCCAGCAAGAGCTTTCAGTGCTCGCCCCTTTGGTGTGGGAGCAGTGGCTGGACGTTTTGAATTTGGGAGCTGGGCTGTGGCTGTGCCGAGAAGGAACGTCCCCACTGTGCTGTGGCTAGGAAGCTCAGAGCGCCAGTGCTTGTGGGGCTGTGGAAGGGCTGCCTAGGGAAGGTGATGGCCAGCAAGAGCTTTCAGTGCTAGCCCCTTTGGTGTGGGAGCAGTGGCTGGACGTTTTGAATTTCGGAGCTGGGCTGTGGCTGTGCCGAGAAGGAACGTCCCCACTGTGCTGTGGCTAGGAAGCTCAGAGCGCCAGTGCTTGTGGGGCTGTGGAAGGGCTGCCTAGGGAAGGTGATGGCCAGCAAGAGCTTTCAGTGCTTTTGGTGTGGGAGCAGTGGCTGGACGTTTCGAATTTCGGAGCTGGGCTGTGGCTGTGCCGAGAAGGAACGTCCCCACTGTGCTGTGGCTAGGAAGCTCAGAGCGCCAGTGCTTGTGGGGCTGTGGAAGGGCTGCCTAGGGCAGGTGATGGCCAGCAAGAGCTTTCAGTGCTAGCCCCTTTGGTGTGGGAGCAGTGGCTGGACGTTTTGAATTTCGGAGCTGGGCTGTGGCTGTGCCGAGAAGGAACGTCCCCACTGTGCTGTGGCTAGGAAGCTCAGAGCGCCAGTGCTTGTGGGGCTGTGGAAGGGCTGCCTAGGGAAGGTGATGGCCAGCAAGAGCTTTCAGTGCTAGCCCCTTTGGTGTGGGAGCAGTGGCTGGACGTTTTCAATTTCGGAGCTGGGCTGTGGCTGTGCCGAGAAGGAACGTCCCCACTGTGCTGTGGCTAGGAAGCTCAGAGTGCCAGTGCTTGTGGGGCTGTGGAAGGGCTGCCTAGGGAAGGTGATGGCCAGCAAGAGCTTTCAGTGCTAGCCCCTTTGGTGTGGGAGCAGTGGCTGGACGTTTCGAATTTCGGAGCTGGGCTGTGGCTGTGCCGAGAAGGAACGTCCCCACTGTGCTGTGGCTAGGAAGCTCAGAGCGCCAGTGCTTGTGGGGCTGTGGAAGGGCTGCCTAGGGCAGGTGCTGGCCAGCAAGAGCTTTCAGTGCTAGCCCCTTTGGTGTGGGAGCAGTGGCTGGACGTTTCGAATTTGGGAGCTGGGCTCTGGCTGTGCCGAGAAGGAACGTCCCCACTGTGCTGTGGCTAGGAAGCTCAGAGCGCCAGTGCTTGTGGGGCTGTGGAAGGGCTGCCTAGGGCAGGTGCTGGCCAGCAAGAGCTTTCAGTGCTAGCCCCTTTCGTGTGGGAGCAGTGGCTGGACGTTTTGAATTTGGGAGCTGGGCTCTGGCTGTGCTGAGAAGGAACGTCCCCACTGTGCTGTGGCTAGGAAGCTCAGAGCGCCAGTGCTTGTGGGGCTGTGGAAGGGCTGCCTAGGGCAGGTGATGGCCAGCAAGAGCTTTCAGTGCTAGCCCCTTTGGTGTGGGAGCAGTGGCTGGACGTTTCGAATTTCGGAGCTGGGCTGTGGCTGTGCCGAGAAGGAACGTCCCCACTGTGCTGTGGCTAGGAAGCTCAGAGCGCCAGTGCTTGTGGGGCTGTGGAAGGGCTGCCTAGGGCAGGTGCTGGCCAGCAAGAGCTTTCAGTGCTAGCCCCTTTGGTGTGGGAGCAGTGGCTGGACGTTTTGAATTTCGGAGCTGGGCTGTGGCTGTGCCGAGAAGGAACGTCCCCACTGTGCTGTGGCTAGGAAGCTCAGAGCGCCAGTGCTTGTGGGGCTGTGGAAGGGCTGCCTAGGGCAGGTGCTGGCCAGCAAGAGCTTTCAGTGCTAGCCCCTTTGGTGTGGGAGCAGTGGCTGGACGTTTTGAATTTCGGAGCTGGGCTGTGGCTGTGCCGAGAAGGAACGTCCCCACTGTGCTGTGGCTAGGAAGCTCAGAGCGCCAGTGCTTGTGGGGCTGTGGAAGGGCTGCCTAGGGCAGGTGCTGGCCAGCAAGAGCTTTCAGTGCTAGCCCCTTTGGTGTGGGAGCAGTGCCTGGACGTTTCGAATTTGGGAGCTGGGCTCTGGCTGTGCCGAGAAGGAACGTCCCCACTGTGCTGTGGCTAGGAAGCTCAGAGCGCCAGTGCTTGTGGGGCTGTGGAAGGGCTGCCTAGGGAAGGTGATGGCCAGCAAGAGCTTTCAGTGCTCGCCCCTTTGGTGTGGGAGCAGTGGCTGGACGTTTTGAATTTGGGAGCTGGGCTGTGGCTGTGCCGAGAAGGAACGTCCCCACTGTGCTGTGGCTAGGAAGCTCAGAGCGCCAGTGCTTGTGGGGCTGTGGAAGGGCTGCCTAGGGCAGGTGATGGCCAGCAAGAGCTTTCAGTGCTTTTGGTGTGGGAGCAGTGGCTGGACGTTTTGAATTTGGGAGCTGGGCTGTGGCTGTGCCGAGAAGGAACGTCCCCACTGTGCTGTGGCTAGGAAGCTCAGAGCGCCAGTGCTTGTGGGGCTGTGGAAGGGCTGCCTAGGGCAGGTGATGGCCAGCAAGAGCTTTCAGTGCTAGCCCCTTTGGTGTGGGAGCAGTGGCTGGACGTTTTGAATTTCGGAGCTGGGCTGTGGCTGTGCCGAGAAGGAACGTCCCCACTGTGCTGTGGCTAGGAAGCTCAGAGCGCCAGTGCTTGTGGGGCTGTGGAAGGGCTGCCTAGGGAAGGTGATGGCCAGCAAGAGCTTTCAGTGCTAGCCCCTTTGGTGTGGGAGCAGTGGCTGGACGTTTTGAATTTCGGAGCTGGGCTGTGGCTGTGCCGAGAAGGAACGTCCCCACTGTGCTGTGGCTAGGAAGCTCAGAGCGCCAGTGCTTGTGGGGCTGTGGAAGGGCTGCCTAGGGCAGGTGATGGCCAGCAAGAGCTTTCAGTGCTAGCCCCTTTGGTGTGGGAGCAGTGGCTGGACGTTTTGAATTTCGGAGCTGGGCTCTGGCTATGCCGAGAAGGAACGTCCCCACTGTGCTGTGGCTAGGAAGCTCAGAGCCCCAAACCTTGTGGGGCTGTGGAAGGGCTGCCTAGGGCAGGTGATGGCCAGCAAGAGCTTTCAGTGCTAGCCCCTTTGGTGTGGGAGCAGTGGCTGGACGTTTTGAATTTCGGAGCTGGGCTCTGGCTGTGCTGAGAAGGAACGTCCCCACTGTGCTGTGGCTAGGAAGCTCAGAGCGCCAGTGCTTGTGGGGCTGTGGAAGGGCTGCCTAGGGCAGGTGATGGCCAGCAAGAGCTTTCAGTGCTAGCCCCTTTGGTGTGGGAGCAGTGGCTGGACGTTTCGAATTTGGGAGCTGGGCTCTGGCTGTGCCGAGAAGGAACGTCCCCACTGTGCTGTGGCTAGGAAGCTCAGAGCGCCAGTGCTTGTGGGGCTGTGGAAGGGCTGCCTAGGGAAGGTGATGGCCAGCAAGAGCTTTCAGTGCTTTTGGTGTGGGAGCAGTGGCTGGACGTTTTGAATTTGGGAGCTGGGCTGTGGCTGTGCCGAGAAGGAACGTCCCCACTGTGCTGTGGCTAGGAAGCTCAGAGCGCCAGTGCTTGTGGGGCTGTGGAAGGGCTGCCTAGGGCAGGTGCTGGCCAGCAAGAGCTTTCAGTGCTAGCCCCTTTGGTGTGGGAGCAGTGGCTGGACGTTTTGAATTTCGGAGCTGGGCTGTGGCTGTGCCGAGAAGGAACGTCCCCACTGTGCTGTGGCTAGGAAGCTCAGAGCGCCAGTGCTTGTGGGGCTGTGGAAGGGCTGCCTAGGGAAGGTGATGGCCAGCAAGAGCTTTCAGTGCTAGCCCCTTTGGTGTGGGAGCAGTGGCTGGACGTTTCGAATTTCGGAGCTGGGCTGTGGCTGTGCCGAGAAGGAACGTCCCCACTGTGCTGTGGCTAGGAAGCTCAGAGCGCCAGTGCTTGTGGGGCTGTGGAAGGGCTGCCTAGGGCAGGTGCTGGCCAGCAAGAGCTTTCAGTGCTAGCCCCTTTGGTGTGGGAGCAGTGGCTGGACGTTTTGAATTTGGGAGCTGGGCTGTGGCTGTGCCGAGAAGGAACGTCCCCACTGTGCTGTGGCTAGGAAGCTCAGAGCGCCAGTGCTTGTGGGGCTGTGGAAGGGCTGCCTAGGGAAGGTGATGGCCAGCAAGAGCTTTCAGTGCTAGCCCCTTTGGTGTGGGAGCAGTGGCTGGACGTTTTGAATTTCGGAGCTGGGCTCTGGCTGTGCTGAGAAGGAACGTCCCCACTGTGCTGTGGCTAGGAAGCTCAGAGCGCCAGTGCTTGTGGGGCTGTGGAAGGGCTGCCTAGGGCAGGTGCTGGCCAGCAAGAGCTTTCAGTGCTAGCCCCTTTGGTGTGGGAGCAGTGGCTGGACGTTTCGAATTTCGGAGCTGGGCTGTGGCTGTGCCGAGAAGGAACGTCCCCACTGTGCTGTGGCTAGGAAGCTCAGAGCGCCAGTGCTTGTGGGGCTGTGGAAGGGCTGCCTAGGGCAGGTGATGGCCAGCAAGAGCTTTCAGTGCTAGCCCCTTTGGTGTGGGAGCAGTGGCTGGACGTTTTGAATTTCGGAGCTGGGCTCTGGCTGTGCCGAGAAGGAACGTCCCCACTGTGCTGTGGCTAGGAAGCTCAGAGCGCCAGTGCTTGTGGGGCTGTGGAAGGGCTGCCTAGGGCAGGTGCTGGCCAGCAAGAGCTTTCAGTGCTAGCCCCTTTGGTGTGGGAGCAGTGGCTGGACGTTTTGAATTTGGGAGCTGGGCTGTGGCTGTGCCGAGAAGGAACGTCCCCACTGTGCTGTGGCTAGGAAGCTCAGAGCGCCAGTGCTTGTGGGGCTGTGGAAGGGCTGCCTAGGGAAGGTGCTGGCCAGCAAGAGCTTTCAGTGCTAGCCCCTTTGGTGTGGGAGCAGTGGCTGGACGTTTTGAATTTGGGAGCTGGGCTGTGGCTGTGCCGAGAAGGAACGTCCCCACTGTGCTGTGGCTAGGAAGCTCAGAGCGCCAGTGCTTGTGGGGCTGTGGAAGGGCTGCCTAGGGAAGGTGATGGCCAGCAAGAGCTTTCAGTGCTAGCCCCTTTGGTGTGGGAGCAGTGGCTGGACGTTTTGAATTTGGGAGCTGGGCTGTGGCTGTGCCGAGAAGGAACGTCCCCACTGTGCTGTGGCTAGGAAGCTCAGAGCGCCAGTGCTTGTGGGGCTGTGGAAGGGCTGCCTAGGGAAGGTGATGGCCAGCAAGAGCTTTCAGTGCTAGCCCCTTTGGTGTGGGAGCAGTGGCTGGACGTTTTGAATTTGGGAGCTGGGCTGTGGCTGTGCCGAGAAGGAACGTCCCCACTGTGCTGTGGCGAGGAAGCTCAGAGCGCCAGTGCTTGTGGGGCTGTGGAAGGGCTGCCTAGGGCAGGTGCTGGCCAGCAAGAGCTTTCAGTGCTAGCCCCTTTGGTGTGGGAGCAGTGGCTGGACGTTTTGAATTTGGGAGCTGGGCTGTGGCTGTGCCGAGAAGGAACGTCCCCACTGTGCTGTGGCTAGGAAGCTCAGAGCGCCAGTGCTTGTGGGGCTGTGGAAGGGCTGCCTAGGGCAGGTGCTGGCCAGCAAGAGCTTTCAGTGCTAGCCCCTTTGGTGTGGGAGCAGTGGCTGGACGTTTTGAATTTCGGAGCTGGGCTGTGGCTGTGCCGAGAAGGAACGTCCCCACTGTGCTGTGGCTAGGAAGCTCAGAGCGCCAGTGCTTGTGGGGCTGTGGAAGGGCTGCCTAGGGAAGGTGATGGCCAGCAAGAGCTTTCAGTGCTAGCCCCTTTGGTGTGGGAGCAGTGGCTGGACGTTTTGAATTTGGGAGCTGGGCTGTGGCTGTGCCGAGAAGGAACGTCCCCACTGTGCTGTGGCTAGGAAGCTCAGAGCGCCAGTGCTTGTGGGGCTGTGGAAGGGCTGCCTAGGGAAGGTGATGGCCAGCAAGAGCTTTCAGTGCTAGCCCCTTTGGTGTGGGAGCAGTGGCTGGACGTTTTGAATTTCGGAGCTGGGCTCTGGCTATGCCGAGAAGGAACGTCCCCACTGTGCTGTGGCTAGGAAGCTCAGAGCCCCAAACCTTGTGGGGCTGTGGAAGGGCTGCCTAGGGCAGGTGATGGCCAGCAAGAGCTTTCAGTGCTAGCCCCTTTGGTGTGGGAGCAGTGGCTGGACGTTTTGAATTTCGGAGCTGGGCTCTGGCTGTGCTGAGAAGGAACGTCCCCACTGTGCTGTGGCTAGGAAGCTCAGAGCGCCAGTGCTTGTGGGGCTGTGGAAGGGCTGCCTAGGGCAGGTGATGGCCAGCAAGAGCTTTCAGTGCTAGCCCCTTTGGTGTGGGAGCAGTGGCTGGACGTTTCGAATTTGGGAGCTGGGCTCTGGCTGTGCCGAGAAGGAACGTCCCCACTGTGCTGTGGCTAGGAAGCTCAGAGCGCCAGTGCTTGTGGGGCTGTGGAAGGGCTGCCTAGGGAAGGTGATGGCCAGCAAGAGCTTTCAGTGCTTTTGGTGTGGGAGCAGTGGCTGGACGTTTTGAATTTGGGAGCTGGGCTGTGGCTGTGCCGAGAAGGAACGTCCCCACTGTGCTGTGGCTAGGAAGCTCAGAGCGCCAGTGCTTGTGGGGCTGTGGAAGGGCTGCCTAGGGAAGGTGATGGCCAGCAAGAGCTTTCAGTGCTAGCCCCTTTGGTGTGGGAGCAGTGGCTGGACGTTTCGAATTTCGGAGCTGGGCTGTGGCTGTGCCGAGAAGGAACGTCCCCACTGTGCTGTGGCTAGGAAGCTCAGAGCGCCAGTGCTTGTGGGGCTGTGGAAGGGCTGCCTAGGGCAGGTGCTGGCCAGCAAGAGCTTTCAGTGCTAGCCCCTTTGGTGTGGGAGCAGTGGCTGGACGTTTTGAATTTGGGAGCTGGGCTGTGGCTGTGCCGAGAAGGAACGTCCCCACTGTGCTGTGGCTAGGAAGCTCAGAGCGCCAGTGCTTGTGGGGCTGTGGAAGGGCTGCCTAGGGAAGGTGATGGCCAGCAAGAGCTTTCAGTGCTAGCCCCTTTGGTGTGGGAGCAGTGGCTGGACGTTTTGAATTTCGGAGCTGGGCTGTGGCTGTGCCGAGAAGGAACGTCCCCACTGTGCTGTGGCTAGGAAGCTCAGAGCGCCAGTGCTTGTGGGGCTGTGGAAGGGCTGCCTAGGGAAGGTGATGGCCAGCAAGAGCTTTCAGTGCTAGCCCCTTTGGTGTGGGAGCAGTGGCTGGACGTTTTGAATTTTGGAGCTGGGCTGTGGCTGTGCGGAGAAGGAACGTCCCCACTGTGCTGTGGCTAGGAAGCTCAGAGCCCCAAACCTTGTGGGGCTGTGGAAGGGCTGCCTAGGGCAGGTGCTGGCCAGCAAGAGCTTTCAGTGCTAGCCCCTTTGGTGTGGGAGCAGTGGCTGGACGTTTTGAATTTCGGAGCTGGGCTCTGGCTGTGCTGAGAAGGAACGTCCCCACTGTGCTGTGGCTAGGAAGCTCAGAGCGCCAGTGCTTGTGGGGCTGTGGAAGGGCTGCCTAGGGCAGGTGCTGGCCAGCAAGAGCTTTCAGTGCTAGCCCCTTTGGTGTGGGAGCAGTGGCTGGACGTTTCGAATTTCGGAGCTGGGCTGTGGCTGTGCCGAGAAGGAACGTCCCCACTGTGCTGTGGCTAGGAAGCTCAGAGCGCCAGTGCTTGTGGGGCTGTGGAAGGGCTGCCTAGGGCAGGTGATGGCCAGCAAGAGCTTTCAGTGCTAGCCCCTTTGGTGTGGGAGCAGTGGCTGGACGTTTTGAATTTCGGAGCTGGGCTCTGGCTGTGCCGAGAAGGAACGTCCCCACTGTGCTGTGGCTAGGAAGCTCAGAGCGCCAGTGCTTGTGGGGCTGTGGAAGGGCTGCCTAGGGCAGGTGCTGGCCAGCAAGAGCTTTCAGTGCTAGCCCCTTTGGTGTGGGAGCAGTGGCTGGACGTTTTGAATTTGGGAGCTGGGCTGTGGCTGTGCCGAGAAGGAACGTCCCCACTGTGCTGTGGCTAGGAAGCTCAGAGCGCCAGTGCTTGTGGGGCTGTGGAAGGGCTGCCTAGGGCAGGTGCTGGCCAGCAAGAGCTTTCAGTGCTAGCCCCTTTGGTGTGGGAGCAGTGGCTGGACGTTTTGAATTTCGGAGCTGGGCTGTGGCTGTGCCGAGAAGGAACGTCCCCACTGTGCTGTGGCTAGGAAGCTCAGAGCGCCAGTGCTTGTGGGGCTGTGGAAGGGCTGCCTAGGGCAGGTGATGGCCAGCAAGAGCTTTCAGTGCTAGCCCCTTTGGTGTGGGAGCAGTGGCTGGACGTTTCGAATTTGGGAGCTGGGCTCTGGCTGTGCCGAGAAGGAACGTCCCCACTGTGCTGTGGCTAGGAAGCTCAGAGCCCCAAACCTTGTGGGGCTGTGGAAGGGCTGCCTAGGGCAGGTGCTGGCCAGCAAGAGCTTTCAGTGCTAGCCCCTTTGGTGTGGGAGCAGTGGCTGGACGTTTTGAATTTCGGAGCTGGGCTCTGGCTGTGCTGAGAAGGAACGTCCCCACTGTGCTGTGGCTAGGAAGCTCAGAGCGCCAGTGCTTGTGGGGCTGTGGAAGGGCTGCCTAGGGCAGGTGCTGGCCAGCAAGAGCTTTCAGTGCTAGCCCCTTTGGTGTGGGAGCAGTGGCTGGACGTTTCGAATTTCGGAGCTGGGCTGTGGCTGTGCCGAGAAGGAACGTCCCCACTGTGCTGTGGCTAGGAAGCTCAGAGCGCCAGTGCTTGTGGGGCTGTGGAAGGGCTGCCTAGGGCAGGTGATGGCCAGCAAGAGCTTTCAGTGCTAGCCCCTTTGGTGTGGGAGCAGTGGCTGGACGTTTTGAATTTCGGAGCTGGGCTCTGGCTGTGCCGAGAAGGAACGTCCCCACTGTGCTGTGGCTAGGAAGCTCAGAGCGCCAGTGCTTGTGGGGCTGTGGAAGGGCTGCCTAGGGCAGGTGCTGGCCAGCAAGAGCTTTCAGTGCTAGCCCCTTTGGTGTGGGAGCAGTGGCTGGACGTTTTGAATTTCGGAGCTGGGCTGTGGCTGTGCCGAGAAGGAACGTCCCCACTGTGCTGTGGCTAGGAAGCTCAGAGCGCCAGTGCTTGTGGGGCTGTGGAAGGGCTGCCTAGGGCAGGTGCTGGCCAGCAAGAGCTTTCAGTGCTAGCCCCTTTGGTGTGGGAGCAGTGGCTGGACGTTTTGAATTTGGGAGCTGGGCTGTGGCTGTGCCGAGAAGGAACGTCCCCACTGTGCTGTGGCTAGGAAGCTCAGAGCGCCAGTGCTTGTGGGGCTGTGGAAGGGCTGCCTAGGGAAGGTGATGGCCAGCAAGAGCTTTCAGTGCTCGCCCCTTTGGTGTGGGAGCAGTGGCTGGACGTTTTGAATTTGGGAGCTGGGCTGTGGCTGTGCCGAGAAGGAACGTCCCCACTGTGCTGTGGCTAGGAAGCTCAGAGCGCCAGTGCTTGTGGGGCTGTGGAAGGGCTGCCTAGGGCAGGTGCTGGCCAGCAAGAGCTTTCAGTGCTAGCCCCTTTGGTGTGGGAGCAGTGGCTGGACGTTTTGAATTTGGGAGCTGGGCTGTGGCTGTGCCGAGAAGGAACGTCCCCACTGTGCTGTGGCTAGGAAGCTCAGAGCGCCAGTGCTTGTGGGGCTGTGGAAGGGCTGCCTAGGGCAGGTGATGGCCAGCAAGAGCTTTCAGTGCTAGCCCCTTTGGTGTGGGAGCAGTGGCTGGACGTTTCGAATTTGGGAGCTGGGCTGTGGCTGTGCCGAGAAGGAACGTCCCCACTGTGCTGTGGCTAGGAAGCTCAGAGCGCCAGTGCTTGTGGGGCTGTGGAAGGGCTGCCTAGGGCAGGTGATGGCCAGCAAGAGCTTTCAGTGCTAGCCCCTTTGGTGTGGGAGCAGTGGCTGGACGTTTCGAATTTCGGAGCTGGGCTGTGGCTGTGCCGAGAAGGAACGTCCCCACTGTGCTGTGGCTAGGAAGCTCAGAGCGCCAGTGCTTGTGGGGCTGTGGAAGGGCTGCCTAGGGCAGGTGATGGCCAGCAAGAGCTTTCAGTGCTAGCCCCTTTGGTGTGGGAGCAGTGGCTGGACGTTTTGAATTTGGGAGCTGGGCTGTGGCTGTGCCGAGAAGGAACGTCCCCACTGTGCTGTGGCTAGGAAGCTCAGAGCGCCAGTGCTTGTGGGGCTGTGGAAGGGCTGCCTAGGGCAGGTGATGGCCAGCAAGAGCTTTCAGTGCTAGCCCCTTTGGTGTGGGAGCAGTGGCTGGACGTTTTGAATTTGGGAGCTGGGCTGTGGCTGTGCCGAGAAGGAACGTCCCCACTGTGCTGTGGCTAGGAAGCTCAGAGCGCCAGTGCTTGTGGGGCTGTGGAAGGGCTGCCTAGGGCAGGTGCTGGCCAGCAAGAGCTTTCAGTGCTAGCCCCTTTGGTGTGGGAGCAGTGGCTGGACGTTTTGAATTTGGGAGCTGGGCTGTGGCTGTGCCGAGAAGGAACGTCCCCACTGTGCTGTGGCTAGGAAGCTCAGAGCGCCAGTGCTTGTGGGGCTGTGGAAGGGCTGCCTAGGGAAGGTGATGGCCAGCAAGAGCTTTCAGTGCTAGCCCCTTTGGTGTGGGAGCAGTGGCTGGACGTTTTGAATTTGGGAGCTGGGCTGTGGCTGTGCCGAGAAGGAACGTCCCCACTGTGCTGTGGCTAGGAAGCTCAGAGCGCCAGTGCTTGTGGGGCTGTGGAAGGGCTGCCTAGGGCAGGTGCTGGCCAGCAAGAGCTTTCAGTGCTAGCCCCTTTGGTGTGGGAGCAGTGGCTGGACGTTTTGAATTTGGGAGCTGGGCTGTGGCTGTGCCGAGAAGGAACGTCCCCACTGTGCTGTGGCTAGGAAGCTCAGAGCGCCAGTGCTTGTGGGGCTGTGGAAGGGCTGCCTAGGGAAGGTGATGGCCAGCAAGAGCTTTCAGTGCTAGCCCCTTTGGTGTGGGAGCAGTGGCTGGACGTTTTGAATTTCGGAGCTGGGCTGTGGCTGTGCCGAGAAGGAACGTCCCCACTGTGCTGTGGCTAGGAAGCTCAGAGCGCCAGTGCTTGTGGGGCTGTGGAAGGGCTGCCTAGGGCAGGTGATGGCCAGCAAGAGCTTTCAGTGCTAGCCCCTTTGGTGTGGGAGCAGTGGCTGGACGTTTTGAATTTGGGAGCTGGGCTCTGGCTGTGCCGAGAAGGAACGTCCCCACTGTGCTGTGGCTAGGAAGCTCAGAGCGCCAGTGCTTGTGGGGCTGTGGAAGGGCTGCCTAGGGAAGGTGATGGCCAGCAAGAGCTTTCAGTGCTCGCCCCTTTGGTGTGGGAGCAGTGGCTGGACGTTTTGAATTTGGGAGCTGGGCTGTGGCTGTGCCGAGAAGGAACGTCCCCACTGTGCTGTGGCTAGGAAGCTCAGAGCGCCAGTGCTTGTGGGGCTGTGGAAGGGCTGCCTAGGGCAGGTGCTGGCCAGCAAGAGCTTTCAGTGCTAGCCCCTTTGGTGTGGGAGCAGTGGCTGGACGTTTTGAATTTCGGAGCTGGGCTGTGGCTGTGCCGAGAAGGAACGTCCCCACTGTGCTGTGGCTAGGAAGCTCAGAGCGCCAGTGCTTGTGGGGCTGTGGAAGGGCTGCCTAGGGCAGGTGATGGCCAGCAAGAGCTTTCAGTGCTAGCCCCTTTGGTGTGGGAGCAGTGGCTGGACGTTTTGAATTTCGGAGCTGGGCTGTGGCTGTGCCGAGAAGGAACGTCCCCACTGTGCTGTGGCTAGGAAGCTCAGAGCGCCAGTGCTTGTGGGGCTGTGGAAGGGCTGCCTAGGGCAGGTGATGGCCAGCAAGAGCTTTCAGTGCTAGCCCCTTTGGTGTGGGAGCAGTGGCTGGACGTTTCGAATTTCGGAGCTGGGCTGTGGCTGTGCCGAGAAGGAACGTCCCCACTGTGCTGTGGCTAGGAAGCTCAGAGCGCCAGTGCTTGTGGGGCTGTGGAAGGGCTGCCTAGGGCAGGTGATGGCCAGCAAGAGCTTTCAGTGCTAGCCCCTTTGGTGTGGGAGCAGTGGCTGGACGTTTCGAATTTCGGAGCTGGGCTGTGGCTGTGCCGAGAAGGAACGTCCCCACTGTGCTGTGGCTAGGAAGCTCAGAGCGCCAGTGCTTGTGGGGCTGTGGAAGGGCTGCCTAGGGCAGGTGCTGGCCAGCAAGAGCTTTCAGTGCTAGCCCCTTTGGTGTGGGAGCAGTGGCTGGACGTTTTGAATTTGGGAGCTGGGCTGTGGCTGTGCCGAGAAGGAACGTCCCCACTGTGCTGTGGCTAGGAAGCTCAGAGCGCCAGTGCTTGTGGGGCTGTGGAAGGGCTGCCTAGGGCAGGTGCTGGCCAGCAAGAGCTTTCAGTGCTAGCCCCTTTGGTGTGGGAGCAGTGGCTGGACGTTTTGAATTTGGGAGCTGGGCTGTGGCTGTGCCGAGAAGGAACGTCCCCACTGTGCTGTGGCTAGGAAGCTCAGAGCGCCAGTGCTTGTGGGGCTGTGGAAGGGCTGCCTAGGGCAGGTGCTGGCCAGCAAGAGCTTTCAGTGCTAGCCCCTTTGGTGTGGGAGCAGTGGCTGGACGTTTTGAATTTGGGAGCTGGGCTGTGGCTGTGCCGAGAAGGAACGTCCCCACTGTGCTGTGGCTAGGAAGCTCAGAGCGCCAGTGCTTGTGGGGCTGTGGAAGGGCTGCCTAGGGCAGGTGATGGCCAGCAAGAGCTTTCAGTGCTAGCCCCTTTGGTGTGGGAGCAGTGGCTGGACGTTTTGAATTTCGGAGCTGGGCTGTGGCTGTGCCGAGAAGGAACGTCCCCACTGTGCTGTGGCTAGGAAGCTCAGAGCGCCAGTGCTTGTGGGGCTGTGGAAGGGCTGCCTAGGGAAGGTGATGGCCAGCAAGAGCTTTCAGTGCTAGCCCCTTTGGTGTGGGAGCAGTGGCTGGACGTTTCGAATTTGGGAGCTGGGCTCTGGCTGTGCCGAGAAGGAACGTCCCCACTGTGCTGTGGCTAGGAAGCTCAGAGCGCCAGTGCTTGTGGGGCTGTGGAAGGGCTGCCTAGGGCAGGTGATGGCCAGCAAGAGCTTTCAGTGCTCGCCCCTTTGGTGTGGGAGCAGTGGCTGGACGTTTTGAATTTGGGAGCTGGGCTGTGGCTGTGCCGAGAAGGAACGTCCCCACTGTGCTGTGGCTAGGAAGCTCAGAGCGCCAGTGCTTGTGGGGCTGTGGAAGGGCTGCCTAGGGCAGGTGCTGGCCAGCAAGAGCTTTCAGTGCTAGCCCCTTTGGTGTGGGAGCAGTGGCTGGACGTTTTGAATTTCGGAGCTGGGCTGTGGCTGTGCCGAGAAGGAACGTCCCCACTGTGCTGTGGCTAGGAAGCTCAGAGCGCCAGTGCTTGTGGGGCTGTGGAAGGGCTGCCTAGGGAAGGTGATGGCCAGCAAGAGCTTTCAGTGCTAGCCCCTTTGGTGTGGGAGCAGTGGCTGGACGTTTTGAATTTCGGAGCTGGGCTGTGGCTGTGCCGAGAAGGAACGTCCCCACTGTGCTGTGGCTAGGAAGCTCAGAGCGCCAGTGCTTGTGGGGCTGTGGAAGGGCTGCCTAGGGCAGGTGATGGCCAGCAAGAGCTTTCAGTGCTAGCCCCTTTGGTGTGGGAGCAGTGGCTGGACGTTTCGAATTTCGGAGCTGGGCTCTGGCTGTGCCGAGAAGGAACGTCCCCACTGTGCTGTGGCTAGGAAGCTCAGAGCGCCAGTGCTTGTGGGGCTGTGGAAGGGCTGCCTAGGGAAGGTGCTGGCCAGCAAGAGCTTTCAGTGCTAGCCCCTTTGTGTGGGAGCAGTGGCTGGACGTTTTGAATTTCGGAGCTGGGCTGTGGCTGTGCCGAGAAGGAACGTCCCCACTGTGCTGTGGCTAGGAAGCTCAGAGCGCCAGTGCTTGTGGGGCTGTGGAAGGGCTGCCTAGGGCAGGTGCTGGCCAGCAAGAGCTTTCAGTGCTAGCCCCTTTGGTGTGGGAGGAGTGGCTGGACGTTTTGAATTTCGGAGCTGGGCTCTGGCTGTGCCGAGAAGGAACGTCCCCACTGTGCTGTGGCTAGGAAGCTCAGAGCGCCAGTGCTTGTGGGGCTGTGGAAGGGCTGCCTAGGGCAGGTGATGGCCAGCAAGAGCTTTCAGTGCTAGCCCCTTTGGTGTGGGAGCAGTGGCTGGACGTTTTGAATTTCGGAGCTGGGCTGTGGCTGTGCCGAGAAGGAACGTCCCCACTGTGCTGTGGCTAGGAAGCTCAGAGCGCCAGTGCTTGTGGGGCTGTGGAAGGGCTGCCTAGGGCAGGTGATGGTCAGCAAGAGCTTTCAGTGCTAGCCCCTTTGGTGTGGGAGCAGTGGCTGGACGTTTCGAATTTCGGAGCTGGGCTGTGGCTGTGCCGAGAAGGAACGTCCCCACTGTGCTGTGGCTAGGAAGCTCAGAGCGCCAGTGCTTGTGGGGCTGTGGAAGGGCTGCCTAGGGCAGGTGATGGCCAGCAAGAGCTTTCAGTGCTAGCCCCTTTGGTGTGGGAGCAGTGGCTGGACGTTTCGAATTTCGGAGCTGGGCTCTGGCTGTGCCGAGAAGGAACGTCCCCACTGTGCTGTGGCTAGGAAGCTCAGAGCGCCAGTGCTTGTGGGGCTGTGGAAGGGCTGCCTAGGGCAGGTGATGGTCAGCAAGAGCTTTCAGTGCTAGCCCCTTTGGTGTGGGAGCAGTGGCTGGACGTTTTGAATTTCGGAGCTGGGCTGTGGCTGTGCCGAGAAGGAACGTCCCCACTGTGCTGTGGCTAGGAAGCTCAGAGCGCCAGTGCTTGTGGGGCTGTGGAAGGGCTGCCTAGGGCAGGTGATGGCCAGCAAGAGCTTTCAGTGCTAGCCCCTTTGGTGTGGGAGCAGTGGCTGGACGTTTCGAATTTCGGAGCTGGGCTCTGGCTGTGCCGAGAAGGAACGTCCCCACTGTGCTGTGGCTAGGAAGCTCAGAGCGCCAGTGCTTGTGGGGCTGTGGAAGGGCTGCCTAGGGCAGGTGATGGCCAGCAAGAGCTTTCAGTGCTAGCCCCTTTGGTGTGGGAGCAGTGGCTGGACGTTTTGAATTTCGGAGCTGGGCTGTGGCTGTGCCGAGAAGGAACGTCCCCACTGTGCTGTGGCTAGGAAGCTCAGAGCGCCAGTGCTTGTGGGGCTGTGGAAGGGCTGCCTAGGGCAGGTGATGGTCAGCAAGAGCTTTCAGTGCTAGCCCCTTTGGTGTGGGAGCAGTGGCTGGACGTTTCGAATTTCGGAGCTGGGCTGTGGCTGTGCCGAGAAGGAACGTCCCCACTGTGCTGTGGCTAGGAAGCTCAGAGCGCCAGTGCTTGTGGGGCTGTGGAAGGGCTGCCTAGGGCAGGTGATGGCCAGCAAGAGCTTTCAGTGCTAGCCCCTTTGGTGTGGGAGCAGTGGCTGGACGTTTCGAATTTCGGAGCTGGGCTCTGGCTGTGCCGAGAAGGAACGTCCCCACTGTGCTGTGGCTAGGAAGCTCAGAGCGCCAGTGCTTGTGGGGCTGTGGAAGGGCTGCCTAGGGCAGGTGATGGTCAGCAAGAGCTTTCAGTGCTAGCCCCTTTGGTGTGGGAGCAGTGGCTGGACGTTTTGAATTTCGGAGCTGGGCTGTGGCTGTGCCGAGAAGGAACGTCCCCACTGTGCTGTGGCTAGGAAGCTCAGAGCGCCAGTGCTTGTGGGGCTGTGGAAGGGCTGCCTAGGGCAGGTGATGGCCAGCAAGAGCTTTCAGTGCTAGCCCCTTTGGTGTGGGAGCAGTGGCTGGACGTTTCGAATTTCGGAGCTGGGCTCTGGCTGTGCCGAGAAGGAACGTCCCCACTGTGCTGTGGCTAGGAAGCTCAGAGCGCCAGTGCTTGTGGGGCTGTGGAAGGGCTGCCTAGGGCAGGTGATGGCCAGCAAGAGCTTTCAGTGCTAGCCCCTTTGGTGTGGGAGCAGTGGCTGGACGTTTTGAATTTGGGAGCTGGGCTGTGGCTGTGCCGAGAAGGAACGTTCCCACTGTGCTGTGGCTAGGAAGCTCAGAGCGCCAGTGCTTGTGGGGCTGTGGAAGGGCTGCCTAGGGCAGGTGATGGCCAGCAAGAGCTTTCAGTGCTAGCCCCTTTGGTGTGGGAGCAGTGGCTGGACGTTTTGAATTTCGGAGCTGGGCTGTGGCTGTGCCGAGAAGGAACGTCCCCACTGTGCTGTGGCTAGGAAGCTCAGAGCGCCAGTGCTTGTGGGGCTGTGGAAGGGCTGCCTAGGGCAGGTGCTGGCCAGCAAGAGCTTTCAGTGCTAGCCCCTTTGGTGTGGGAGCAGTGGCTGGACGTTTTGAATTTGGGAGCTGGGCTGTGGCTGTGCCGAGAAGGAACGTCCCCACTGTGCTGTGGCTAGGAAGCTCAGAGCGCCAGTGCTTGTGGGGCTGTGGAAGGGCTGCCTAGGGCAGGTGCTGGCCAGCAAGAGCTTTCAGTGCTAGCCCCTTTGGTGTGGGAGCAGTGGCTGGACGTTTTGAATTTGGGAGCTGGGCTGTGGCTGTGCCGAGAAGGAACGTCCCCACTGTGCTGTGGCTAGGAAGCTCAGAGCGCCAGTGCTTGTGGGGCTGTGGAAGGGCTGCCTAGGGAAGGTGATGGCCAGCAAGAGCTTTCAGTGCTAGCCCCTTTGGTGTGGGAGCAGTGGCTGGACGTTTTGAATTTGGGAGCTGGGCTGTGGCTGTGCCGAGAAGGAACGTCCCCACTGTGCTGTGGCTAGGAAGCTCAGAGCGCCAGTGCTTGTGGGGCTGTGGAAGGGCTGCCTAGGGCAGGTGATGGCCAGCAAGAGCTTTCAGTGCTAGCCCCTTTGGTGTGGGAGCAGTGGCTGGACGTTTCGAATTTGGGAGCTGGGCTCTGGCTGTGCCGAGAAGGAACGTCCCCACTGTGCTGTGGCTAGGAAGCTCAGAGCGCCAGTGCTTGTGGGGCTGTGGAAGGGCTGCCTAGGGAAGGTGATGGCCAGCAAGAGCTTTCAGTGCTCGCCCCTTTGGTGTGGGAGCAGTGGCTGGACGTTTTGAATTTGGGAGCTGGGCTGTGGCTGTGCCGAGAAGGAACGTCCCCACTGTGCTGTGGCTAGGAAGCTCAGAGCGCCAGTGCTTGTGGGGCTGTGGAAGGGCTGCCTAGGGCAGGTGCTGGCCAGCAAGAGCTTTCAGTGCTAGCCCCTTTGGTGTGGGAGCAGTGGCTGGACGTTTTGAATTTCGGAGCTGGGCTGTGGCTGTGCCGAGAAGGAACGTCCCCACTGTGCTGTGGCTAGGAAGCTCAGAGCGCCAGTGCTTGTGGGGCTGTGGAAGGGCTGCCTAGGGCAGGTGATGGCCAGCAAGAGCTTTCAGTGCTAGCCCCTTTGGTGTGGGAGCAGTGGCTGGACGTTTTGAATTTCGGAGCTGGGCTGTGGCTGTGCCGAGAAGGAACGTCCCCACTGTGCTGTGGCTAGGAAGCTCAGAGCGCCAGTGCTTGTGGGGCTGTGGAAGGGCTGCCTAGGGCAGGTGATGGCCAGCAAGAGCTTTCAGTGCTAGCCCCTTTGGTGTGGGAGCAGTGGCTGGACGTTTTGAATTTGGGAGCTGGGCTGTGGCTGTGCCGAGAAGGAACGTCCCCACTGTGCTGTGGCTAGGAAGCTCAGAGCGCCAGTGCTTGTGGGGCTGTGGAAGGGCTGCCTAGGGCAGGTGATGGCCAGCAAGAGCTTTCAGTGCTAGCCCCTTTGGTGTGGGAGCAGTGGCTGGACGTTTCGAATTTCGGAGCTGGGCTGTGGCTGTGCCGAGAAGGAACGTCCCCACTGTGCTGTGGCTAGGAAGCTCAGAGCGCCAGTGCTTGTGGGGCTGTGGAAGGGCTGCCTAGGGCAGGTGATGGCCAGCAAGAGCTTTCAGTGCTAGCCCCTTTGGTGTGGGAGCAGTGGCTGGACGTTTTGAATTTCGGAGCTGGGCTGTGGCTGTGCCGAGAAGGAACGTCCCCACTGTGCTGTGGCTAGGAAGCTCAGAGCGCCAGTGCTTGTGGGGCTGTGGAAGGGCTGCCTAGGGCAGGTGATGGTCAGCAAGAGCTTTCAGTGCTAGCCCCTTTGGTGTGGGAGCAGTGGCTGGACGTTTCGAATTTGGGAGCTGGGCTGTGGCTGTGCCGAGAAG
The DNA here is from genome assembly GCF_965638725.1 of Aptenodytes patagonicus. Lineage (NCBI taxonomy): Eukaryota > Metazoa > Chordata > Aves > Sphenisciformes > Spheniscidae > Aptenodytes > Aptenodytes patagonicus. The sequence goes on along the minus strand of NW_027472207.1, from coordinate 19,800 downwards.
GAACGTCCCCACTGTGCTGTGGCTAGGAAGCTCAGAGCGCCAGTGCTTGTGGGGCTGTGGAAGGGCTGCCTAGGGCAGGTGATGGCCAGCAAGAGCTTTCAGTGCTAGCCCCTTTGGTGTGGGAGCAGTGGCTGGACGTTTCGAATTTCGGAGCTGGGCTGTGGCTGTGCCGAGAAGGAACGTCCCCACTGTGCTGTGACTAGAAAGCTCAGAGCGCCAGTGCTTGTGGGGCTGTGGAAGGGCTGCCTAGGGCAGGTGCTGGCCAGCAAGAGCTTTCAGTGCTAGCCCCTTTGGTGTGGGAGCAGTGGCTGGACGTTTTGAATTTGGGAGCTGGGCTGTGGCTGTGCCGAGAAGGAACGTCCCCACTGTGCTGTGGCTAGGAAGCTCAGAGCGCCAGTGCTTGTGGGGCTGTGGAAGGGCTGCCTAGGGCAGGTGATGGCCAGCAAGAGCTTTCAGTGCTAGCCCCTTTGGTGTGGGAGCAGTGGCTGGACGTTTCGAATTTGGGAGCTGGGCTGTGGCTGTGCCGAGAAGGAACGTCCCCACTGTGCTGTGGCTAGGAAGCTCAGAGCGCCAGTGCTTGTGGGGCTGTGGAAGGGCTGCCTAGGGCAGGTGATGCCCAGCAAGAGCTTTCAGTGCTAGCCCCTTTGGTGTGGGAGCAGTGGCTGGACGTTTCGAATTTGGGAGCTGGGCTCTGGCTGTGCCGAGAAGGAACGTCCCCACTGTGCTGTGGCTAGGAAGCTCAGAGCGCCAGTGCTTGTGGGGCTGTGGAAGGGCTGCCTAGGGAAGGTGATGGCCGGCAAGAGCTTTCAGTGCTCGCCCCTTTGGTGTGGGAGCAGTGGCTGGACGTTTTGAATTTCGGAGCTGGGCTGTGGCTGTGCCGAGAAGGAACGTCCCCACTGTGCTGTGGCTAGGAAGCTCAGAGCGCCAGTGCTTGTGGGGCTGTGGAAGGGCTGCCTAGGGCAGGTGCTGGCCAGCAAGAGCTTTCAGTGCTAGCCCCTTTGGTGTGGGAGCAGTGGCTGGACGTTTTGAATTTCGGAGCTGGGCTGTGGCTGTGCCGAGAAGGAACGTCCCCACTGTGCTGTGGCTAGGAAGCTCAGAGCGCCAGTGCTTGTGGGGCTGTGGAAGGGCTGCCTAGGGCAGGTGATGGCCAGCAAGAGCTTTCAGTGCTAGCCCCTTTGGTGTGGGAGCAGTGGCTGGACGTTTTGAATTTCGGAGCTGGGCTGTGGCTGTGCCGAGAAGGAACGTCCCCACTGTGCTGTGGCTAGGAAGCTCAGAGCGCCAGTGCTTGTGGGGCTGTGGAAGGGCTGCCTAGGGCAGGTGATGGCCAGCAAGAGCTTTCAGTGCTAGCCCCTTTGGTGTGGGAGCAGTGGCTGGACGTTTCGAATTTCGGAGCTGGGCTGTGGCTGTGCCGAGAAGGAACGTCCCCACTGTGCTGTGGCTAGGAAGCTCAGAGCGCCAGTGCTTGTGGGGCTGTGGAAGGGCTGCCTAGGGAAGGTGCTGGCCAGCAAGAGCTTTCAGTGCTAGCCCCTTTGGTGTGGGAGCAGTGGCTGGACGTTTTGAATTTCGGAGCTGGGCTGTGGCTGTGCCGAGAAGGAACGTCCCCACTGTGCTGTGGCTAGGAAGCTCAGAGCGCCAGTGCTTGTGGGGCTGTGGAAGGGCTGCCTAGGGCAGGTGATGGCCAGCAAGAGCTTTCAGTGCTAGCCCCTTTGGTGTGGGAGCAGTGGCTGGACGTTTCGAATTTCGGAGCTGGGCTGTGGCTGTGCCGAGAAGGAACGTCCCCACTGTGCTGTGGCTAGGAAGCTCAGAGCGCCAGTGCTTGTGGGGCTGTGGAAGGGCTGCCTAGGGCAGGTGATGGTCAGCAAGAGCTTTCAGTGCTAGCCCCTTTGGTGTGGGAGCAGTGGCTGGACGTTTTGAATTTCGGAGCTGGGCTCTGGCTGTGCCGAGAAGGAACGTCCCCACTGTGCTGTGGCTAGGAAGCTCAGAGCGCCAGTGCTTGTGGGGCTGTGGAAGGGCTGCCTAGGGCAGGTGATGGCCAGCAAGAGCTTTCAGTGCTAGCCCCTTTGGTGTGGGAGCAGTGGCTGGACGTTTTGAATTTCGGAGCTGGGCTCTGGCTGTGCCGAGAAGGAACGTCCCCACTGTGCTGTGGCTAGGAAGCTCAGAGCGCCAGTGCTTGTGGGGCTGTGGAAGGGCTGCCTAGGGCAGGTGCTGGCCAGCAAGAGCTTTCAGTGCTAGCCCCTTTGGTGTGGGAGCAGTGGCTGGACGTTTTGAATTTGGGAGCTGGGCTGTGGCTGTGCCGAGAAGGAACGTCCCCACTGTGCTGTGGCTAGGAAGCTCAGAGCGCCAGTGCTTGTGGGGCTGTGGAAGGGCTGCCTAGGGCAGGTGATGGCCAGCAAGAGCTTTCAGTGCTAGCCCCTTTGGTGTGGGAGCAGTGGCTGGACGTTTCGAATTTGGGAGCTGGGCTGTGGCTGTGCCGAGAAGGAACGTCCCCACTGTGCTGTGGCTAGGAAGCTCAGAGCGCCAGTGTTTGTGGGGCTGTGGAAGGGCTGCCTAGGGCAGGTGATGGCCAGCAAGAGCTTTCAGTGCTAGCCCCTTTGGTGTGGGAGCAGTGGCTGGACGTTTCGAATTTGGGAGCTGGGCTCTGGCTGTGCCGAGAAGGAACGTCCCCACTGTGCTGTGGCTAGGAAGCTCAGAGCGCCAGTGCTTGTGGGGCTGTGGAAGGGCTGCCTAGGGAAGGTGATGGCCGGCAAGAGCTTTCAGTGCTCGCCCCTTTGGTGTGGGAGCAGTGGCTGGACGTTTTGAATTTCGGAGCTGGGCTGTGGCTGTGCCGAGAAGGAACGTCCCCACTGTGCTGTGGCTAGGAAGCTCAGAGCGCCAGTGCTTGTGGGGCTGTGGAAGGGCTGCCTAGGGCAGGTGCTGGCCAGCAAGAGCTTTCAGTGCTAGCCCCTTTGGTGTGGGAGCAGTGGCTGGACGTTTTGAATTTCGGAGCTGGGCTGTGGCTGTGCCGAGAAGGAACGTCCCCACTGTGCTGTGGCTAGGAAGCTCAGAGCGCCAGTGCTTGTGGGGCTGTGGAAGGGCTGCCTAGGGAAGGTGATGGCCAGCAAGAGCTTTCAGTGCTAGCCCCTTTGGTGTGGGAGCAGTGGCTGGACGTTTTGAATTTCGGAGCTGGGCTGTGGCTGTGCCGAGAAGGAACGTCCCCACTGTGCTGTGGCTAGGAAGCTCAGAGCGCCAGTGCTTGTGGGGCTGTGGAAGGGCTGCCTAGGGCAGGTGCTGGCCAGCAAGAGCTTTCAGTGCTAGCCCCTTTGGTGTGGGAGCAGTGGCTGGACGTTTCGAATTTCGGAGCTGGGCTGTGGCTGTGCCGAGAAGGAACGTCCCCACTGTGCTGTGGCTAGGAAGCTCAGAGCGCCAGTGCTTGTGGGGCTGTGGAAGGGCTGCCTAGGGAAGGTGCTGGCCAGCAAGAGCTTTCAGTGCTAGCCCCTTTGGTGTGGGAGCAGTGGCTGGACGTTTTGAATTTCGGAGCTGGGCTGTGGCTGTGCCGAGAAGGAACGTCCCCACTGTGCTGTGGCTAGGAAGCTCAGAGCGCCAGTGCTTGTGGGGCTGTGGAAGGGCTGCCTAGGGCAGGTGATGGCCAGCAAGAGCTTTCAGTGCTAGCCCCTTTGGTGTGGGAGCAGTGGCTGGACGTTTCGAATTTCGGAGCTGGGCTCTGGCTGTGCCGAGAAGGAACGTCCCCACTGTGCTGTGGCTAGGAAGCTCAGAGCGCCAGTGCTTGTGGGGCTGTGGAAGGGCTGCCTAGGGCAGGTGCTGGCCAGCAAGAGCTTTCAGTGCTAGCCCCTTTGGTGTGGGAGCAGTGGCTGGACGTTTTGAATTTCGGAGCTGGGCTGTGGCTGTGCCGAGAAGGAACGTCCCCACTGTGCTGTGGCTAGGAAGCTCAGAGCGCCAGTGCTTGTGGGGCTGTGGAAGGGCTGCCTAGGGCAGGTGATGGCCAGCAAGAGCTTTCAGTGCTAGCCCCTTTGGTGTGGGAGCAGTGGCTGGACGTTTCGAATTTCGGAGCTGGGCTGTGGCTGTGCCGAGAAGGAACGTCCCCACTGTGCTGTGGCTAGGAAGCTCAGAGCGCCAGTGCTTGTGGGGCTGTGGAAGGGCTGCCTAGGGCAGGTGCTGGCCAGCAAGAGCTTTCAGTGCTAGCCCCTTTGGTGTGGGAGCAGTGGCTGGACGTTTTGAATTTCGGAGCTGGGCTGTGGCTGTGCCGAGAAGGAACGTCCCCACTGTGCTGTGGCTAGGAAGCTCAGAGCGCCAGTGCTTGTGGGGCTGTGGAAGGGCTGCCTAGGGAAGGTGATGGCCAGCAAGAGCTTTCAGTGCTAGCCCCTTTGGTGTGGGAGCAGTGGCTGGACGTTTTGAATTTCGGAGCTGGGCTCTGGCTGTGCCGAGAAGGAACGTCCCCACTGTGCTGTGGCTAGGAAGCTCAGAGCGCCAGTGCTTGTGGGGCTGTGGAAGGGCTGCCTAGGGCAGGTGATGGCCAGCAAGAGCTTTCAGTGCTAGCCCCTTTGGTGTGGGAGCAGTGGCTGGACGTTTTGAATTTGGGAGCTGGGCTGTGGCTGTGCCGAGAAGGAACGTCCCCACTGTGCTGTGGCTAGGAAGCTCAGAGCGCCAGTGCTTGTGGGGCTGTGGAAGGGCTGCCTAGGGAAGGTGATGGCCAGCAAGAGCTTTCAGTGCTAGCCCCTTTGGTGTGGGAGCAGTGGCTGGACGTTTCGAATTTGGGAGCTGGGCTCTGGCTGTGCCGAGAAGGAACGTCCCCACTGTGCTGTGGCTAGGAAGCTCAGAGCGCCAGTGCTTGTGGGGCTGTGGAAGGGCTGCCTAGGGCAGGTGATGGCCAGCAAGAGCTTTCAGTGCTAGCCCCTTTGGTGTGGGAGCAGTGGCTGGACGTTTTGAATTTCGGAGCTGGGCTGTGGCTGTGCCGAGAAGGAACGTCCCCACTGTGCTGTGACTAGGAAGCTCAGAGCGCCAGTGCTTGTGGGGCTGTGGAAGGGCTGCCTAGGGCAGGTGCTGGCCAGCAAGAGCTTTCAGTGCTAGCCCCTTTGGTGTGGGAGCAGTGGCTGGACGTTTTGAATTTCGGAGCTGGACTCTGGCTGTGCCGAGAAGGAACGTCCCCACTGTGCTGTGGCTAGGAAGCTCAGAGCGCCAGTGCTTGTGGGGCTGTGGAAGGGCTGCCTAGGGCAGGTGCTGGCCAGCAAGAGCTTTCAGTGCTAGCCCCTTTGGTGTGGGAGCAGTGGCTGGACGTTTCGAATTTCGGAGCTGGGCTGTGGCTGTGCCGAGAAGGAACGTCCCCACTGTGCTGTGGCTAGGAAGCTCAGAGCGCCAGTGCTTGTGGGGCTGTGGAAGGGCTGCCTAGGGCAGGTGCTGGCCAGCAAGAGCTTTCAGTGCTAGCCCCTTTGGTGTGGGAGCAGTGGCTGGACGTTTTGAATTTGGGAGCTGGGCTGTGGCTGTGCCGAGAAGGAACGTCCCCACTGTGCTGTGGCTAGGAAGCTCAGAGCGCCAGTGCTTGTGGGGCTGTGGAAGGGCTGCCTAGGGAAGGTGATGGCCAGCAAGAGCTTTCAGTGCTAGCCCCTTTGGTGTGGGAGCAGTGGCTGGACGTTTTGAATTTCGGAGCTGGGCTGTGGCTGTGCTGAGAAGGAACGTCCCCACTGTGCTGTGGCTAGGAAGCTCAGAGCGCCAGTGCTTGTGGGGCTGTGGAAGGGCTGCCTAGGGCAGGTGATGGCCAGCAAGAGCTTTCAGTGCTAGCCCCTTTGGTGTGGGAGCAGTGGCTGGACGTTTTGAATTTCGGAGCTGGGCTGTGGCTGTGCCGAGAAGGAACGTCCCCACTGTGCTGTGGCTAGGAAGCTCAGAGCGCCAGTGCTTGTGGGGCTGTGGAAGGGCTGCCTAGGGCAGGTGCTGGCCAGCAAGAGCTTTCAGTGCTAGCCCCTTTGGTGTGGGAGCAGTGGCTGGACGTTTCGAATTTCGGAGCTGGGCTGTGGCTGTGCCGAGAAGGAACGTCCCCACTGTGCTGTGGCTAGGAAGCTCAGAGCGCCAGTGCTTGTGGGGCTGTGGAAGGGCTGCCTAGGGCAGGTGATGGCCAGCAAGAGCTTTCAGTGCTAGCCCCTTTGGTGTGGGAGCAGTGGCTGGACGTTTTGAATTTCGGAGCTGGGCTCTGGCTGTGCCGAGAAGGAACGTCCCCACTGTGCTGTGGCTAGGAAGCTCAGAGCGCCAGTGCTTGTGGGGCTGTGGAAGGGCTGCCTAGGGCAGGTGCTGGCCAGCAAGAGCTTTCAGTGCTAGCCCCTTTGGTGTGGGAGCAGTGGCTGGACGTTTCGAATTTCGGAGCTGGGCTCTGGCTGTGCCGAGAAGGAACGTCCCCACTGTGCTGTGGCTAGGAAGCTCAGAGCGCCAGTGCTTGTGGGGCTGTGGAAGGGCTGCCTAGGGCAGGTGATGGCCAGCAAGAGCTTTCAGTGCTAGCCCCTTTGGTGTGGGAGCAGTGGCTGGACGTTTTGAATTTCGGAGCTGGGCTGTGGCTGTGCCGAGAAGGAACGTCCCCACTGTGCTGTGGCTAGGAAGCTCAGAGCGCCAGTGCTTGTGGGGCTGTGGAAGGGCTGCCTAGGGAAGGTGATGGCCAGCAAGAGCTTTCAGTGCTAGCCCCTTTGGTGTGGGAGCAGTGGCTGGACGTTTTGAATTTCGGAGCTGGGCTGTGGCTGTGCTGAGAAGGAACGTCCCCACTGTGCTGTGGCTAGGAAGCTCAGAGCGCCAGTGCTTGTGGGGCTGTGGAAGGGCTGCCTAGGGCAGGTGATGGCCAGCAAGAGCTTTCAGTGCTAGCCCCTTTGGTGTGGGAGCAGTGGCTGGACGTTTTGAATTTCGGAGCTGGGCTGTGGCTGTGCCGAGAAGGAACGTCCCCACTGTGCTGTGGCTAGGAAGCTCAGAGCGCCAGTGCTTGTGGGGCTGTGGAAGGGCTGCCTAGGGCAGGTGCTGGCCAGCAAGAGCTTTCAGTGCTAGCCCCTTTGGTGTGGGAGCAGTGGCTGGACGTTTCGAATTTCGGAGCTGGGCTGTGGCTGTGCCGAGAAGGAACGTCCCCACTGTGCTGTGGCTAGGAAGCTCAGAGCGCCAGTGCTTGTGGGGCTGTGGAAGGGCTGCCTAGGGCAGGTGATGGCCAGCAAGAGCTTTCAGTGCTAGCCCCTTTGGTGTGGGAGCAGTGGCTGGACGTTTTGAATTTGGGAGCTGGGCTGTGGCTGTGCCGAGAAGGAACGTCCCCACTGTGCTGTGGCTAGGAAGCTCAGAGCGCCAGTGCTTGTGGGGCTGTGGAAGGGCTGCCTAGGGCAGGTGCTGGCCAGCAAGAGCTTTCAGTGCTAGCCCCTTTGGTGTGGGAGCAGTGGCTGGACGTTTCGAATTTCGGAGCTGGACTCTGGCTGTGCCGAGAAGGAACGTCCCCACTGTGCTGTGGCTAGGAAGCTCAGAGCGCCAGTGCTTGTGGGGCTGTGGAAGGGCTGCCTAGGGCAGGTGCTGGCCAGCAAGAGCTTTCAGTGCTAGCCCCTTTGGTGTGGGAGCAGTGGCTGGACGTTTCGAATTTCGGAGCTGGGCTGTGGCTGTGCCGAGAAGGAACGTCCCCACTGTGCTGTGGCTAGGAAGCTCAGAGCGCCAGTGCTTGTGGGGCTGTGGAAGGGCTGCCTAGGGCAGGTGCTGGCCAGCAAGAGCTTTCAGTGCTAGCCCCTTTGGTGTGGGAGCAGTGGCTGGACGTTTTGAATTTGGGAGCTGGGCTGTGGCTGTGCCGAGAAGGAACGTCCCCACTGTGCTGTGGCTAGGAAGCTCAGAGCGCCAGTGCTTGTGGGGCTGTGGAAGGGCTGCCTAGGGCAGGTGCTGGCCAGCAAGAGCTTTCAGTGCTAGCCCCTTTGGTGTGGGAGCAGTGGCTGGACGTTTTGAATTTGGGAGCTGGGCTGTGGCTGTGCCGAGAAGGAACGTCCCCACTGTGCTGTGGCTAGGAAGCTCAGAGCGCCAGTGCTTGTGGGGCTGTGGAAGGGCTGCCTAGGGAAGGTGATGGCCAGCAAGAGCTTTCAGTGCTAGCCCCTTTGGTGTGGGAGCAGTGGCTGGACGTTTCGAATTTCGGAGCTGGGCTCTGGCTGTGCCGAGAAGGAACGTCCCCACTGTGCTGTGGCTAGGAAGCTCAGAGCGCCAGTGCTTGTGGGGCTGTGGAAGGGCTGCCTAGGGCAGGTGCTGGCCAGCAAGAGCTTTCAGTGCTAGCCCCTTTGGTGTGGGAGCAGTGGCTGGACGTTTTGAATTTGGGAGCTGGGCTGTGGCTGTGCCGAGAAGGAACGTCCCCACTGTGCTGTGGCTAGGAAGCTCAGAGCGCCAGTGCTTGTGGGGCTGTGGAAGGGCTGCCTAGGGCAGGTGATGGCCAGCAAGAGCTTTCAGTGCTAGCCCCTTTGGTGTGGGAGCAGTGGCTGGACGTTTTGAATTTCGGAGCTGGGCTGTGGCTGTGCCGAGAAGGAACGTCCCCACTGTGCTGTGACTAGGAAGCTCAGAGCGCCAGTGCTTGTGGGGCTGTGGAAGGGCTGCCTAGGGCAGGTGATGGCCAGCAAGAGCTTTCAGTGCTAGCCCCTTTGGTGTGGGAGCAGTGGCTGGACGTTTCGAATTTGGGAGCTGGGCTCTGGCTGTGCCGAGAAGGAACGTCCCCACTGTGCTGTGGCTAGGAAGCTCAGAGCGCCAGTGCTTGTGGGGCTGTGGAAGGGCAGCCTAGGGCAGGTGATGGCCAGCAAGAGCTTTCAGTGCTAGCCCCTTTGGTGTGGGAGCAGTGGCTGGACGTTTTGAATTTGGGAGCTGGGCTGTGGCTGTGCCGAGAAGGAACGTCCCCACTGTGCTGTGGCTAGGAAGCTCAGAGCGCCAGTGCTTGTGGGGCTGTGGAAGGGCTGCCTAGGGCAGGTGCTGGCCAGCAAGAGCTTTCAGTGCTAGCCCCTTTGGTGTGGGAGCAGTGGCTGGACGTTTTGAATTTCGGAGCTGGACTCTGGCTGTGCCGAGAAGGAACGTCCCCACTGTGCTGTGGCTAGGAAGCTCAGAGCGCCAGTGCTTGTGGGGCTGTGGAAGGGCTGCCTAGGGCAGGTGCTGGCCAGCAAGAGCTTTCAGTGCTAGCCCCTTTGGTGTGGGAGCAGTGGCTGGACGTTTTGAATTTCGGAGCTGGGCTGTGGCTGTGCTGAGAAGGAACGTCCCCACTGTGCTGTGGCTAGGAAGCTCAGAGCGCCAGTGCTTGTGGGGCTGTGGAAGGGCTGCCTAGGGAAGGTGCTGGCCAGCAAGAGCTTTCAGTGCTAGCCCCTTTGGTGTGGGAGGAGTGGCTGGACGTTTTGAATTTCGGAGCTGGGCTCTGGCTGTGCCGAGAAGGAACGTCCCCACTGTGCTGTGGCTAGGAAGCTCAGAGCGCCAGTGCTTGTGGGGCTGTGGAAGGGCTGCCTAGGGAAGGTGCTGGCCAGCAAGAGCTTTCAGTGCTAGCCCCTTTGGTGTGGGAGCAGTGGCTGGACGTTTTGAATTTGGGAGCTGGGCTGTGGCTGTGCCGAGAAGGAACGTCCCCACTGTGCTGTGGCTAGGAAGCTCAGAGCGCCAGTGCTTGTGGGGCTGTGGAAGGGCTGCCTAGGGCAGGTGATGGCCAGCAAGAGCTTTCAGTGCTAGCCCCTTTGGTGTGGGAGCAGTGGCTGGACGTTTTGAATTTGGGAGCTGGGCTGTGGCTGTGCCGAGAAGGAACGTCCCCACTGTGCTGTGGCTAGGAAGCTCAGAGCGCCAGTGCTTGTGGGGCTGTGGAAGGGCTGCCTAGGGCAGGTGCTGGCCAGCAAGAGCTTTCAGTGCTAGCCCCTTTGGTGTGGGAGCAGTGGCTGGACGTTTTGAATTTCGGAGCTGGACTCTGGCTGTGCCGAGAAGGAACGTCCCCACTGTGCTGTGACTAGGAAGCTCAGAGCGCCAGTGCTTGTGGGGCTGTGGAAGGGCTGCCTAGGGCAGGTGATGGCCAGCAAGAGCTTTCAGTGCTAGCCCCTTTGGTGTGGGAGCAGTGGCTGGACGTTTCGAATTTCGGAGCTGGGCTGTGGCTGTGCCGAGAAGGAACGTCCCCACTGTGCTGTGGCTAGGAAGCTCAGAGCGCCAGTGCTTGTGGGGCTGTGGAAGGGCTGCCTAGGGAAGGTGCTGGCCAGCAAGAGCTTTCAATGCTAGCCCCTTTGGTGTGGGAGGAGTGGCTGGACGTTTTGAATTTTGGAGCTGGGCTGTGGCTGTGCCGAGAAGGAACGTCCCCACTGTGCTGTGGCTAGGAAGCTCAGAGCGCCAGTGCTTGTGGGGCTGTGGAAGGGCTGCCTAGGGAAGGTGATGGCCAGCAAGAGCTTTCAGTGCTAGCCCCTTTGGTGTGGGAGCAGTGGCTGGACGTTTTGAATTTGGGAGCTGGGCTGAGGCTGTGCCGAGAAGGAACGTCCCCACTGTGCTGTGGCTAGGAAGCTCAGAGCGCCAGTGCTTGTGGGGCTGTGGAAGGGCTGCCTAGGGCAGGTGATGGCCAGCAAGAGCTTTCAGTGCTAGCCCCTTTGGTGTGGGAGCAGTGGCTGGACGTTTCGAATTTGGGAGCTGGGCTGTGGCTGTGCCGAGAAGGAACGTCCCCACTGTGCTGTGGCTAGGAAGCTCAGAGCGCCAGTGCTTGTGGGGCTGTGGAAGGGCTGCCTAGGGCAGGTGCTGGCCAGCAAGAGCTTTCAGTGCTAGCCCCTTTGGTGTGGGAGCAGTGGCTGGACGTTTTGAATTTCGGAGCTGGGCTGTGGCTGTGCCAAGAAGGAACGTCCCCACTGTGCTGTGGCTAGGAAGCTCAGAGCGCCAGTGCTTGTGGGGCTGTGGAAGGGCTGCCTAGGGCAGGTGCTGGCCAGCAAGAGCTTTCAGTGCTAGCCCCTTTGGTGTGGGAGCAGTGGCTGGACGTTTTGAATTTGGGAGCTGGGCTGTGGCTGTGCCGAGAAGGAACGTCCCCACTGTGCTGTGGCTAGGAAGCTCAGAGCGCCAGTGCTTGTGGGGCTGTGGAAGGGCTGCCTAGGGCAGGTGATGGCCAGCAAGAGCTTTCAGTGCTAGCCCCTTTGGTGTGGGAGCAGTGGCTGGACGTTTCGAATTTCGGAGCTGGGCTCTGGCTGTGCCGAGAAGGAACGTCCCCACTGTGCTGTGGCTAGGAAGCTCAGAGCGCCAGTGCTTGTGGGGCTGTGGAAGGGCTGCCTAGGGAAGGTGATGGCCAGCAAGAGCTTTCAGTGCTAGCCCCTTTGGTGTGGGAGCAGTGGCTGGACGTTTTGAATTTGGGAGCTGGGCTGAGGCTGTGCCGAGAAGGAACGTCCCCACTGTGCTGTGGCTAGGAAGCTCAGAGCGCCAGTGCTTGTGGGGCTGTGGAAGGGCTGCCTAGGGCAGGTGCTGGCCAGCAAGAGCTTTCAGTGCTAGCCCCTTTGGTGTGGGAGCAGTGGCTGGACGATTCGAATTTCGGAGCTGGGCTCTGGCTGTGCCGAGAAGGAACGTCCCCACTGTGCTGTGGCTAGGAAGCTCAGAGCGCCAGTGCTTGTGGGGCTGTGGAAGGGCTGCCTAGGGCAGGTGATGGCCAGCAAGAGCTTTCAGTGCTAGCCCCTTTGGTGTGGGAGCAGTGGCTGGACGTTTTGAATTTCGGAGCTGGGCTGTGGCTGTGCCAAGAAGGAACGTCCCCACTGTGCTGTGGCTAGGAAGCTCAGAGCGCCAGTGCTTGTGGGGCTGTGGAAGGGCTGCCTAGGGCAGGTGCTGGCCAGCAAGAGCTTTCAGTGCTAGCCCCTTTGGTGTGGGAGCAGTGGCTGGACGATTCGAATTTCGGAGCTGGGCTGTGGCTGTGCCGAGAAGGAACGTCCCCACTGTGCTGTGGCTAGGAAGCTCAGAGCGCCAGTGCTTGTGGGGCTGTGGAAGGGCTGCCTAGGGCAGGTGATGCCCAGCAAGAGCTTTCAGTGCTAGCCCCTTTGGTGTGGGAGCAGTGGCTGGACGTTTTGAATTTCGGAGCTGGGCTGTGGCTGTGCCGAGAAGGGAACGTCCCCACTGTGCTGTGGCTAGGAAGCTCAGAGCGCCAGTGCTTGTGGGGCTGTGGAAGGGCTGCCTAGGGCAGGTGCTGGCCAGCAAGAGCTTTCAGTGCTAGCCCCTTTGGTGTGGGAGCAGTGGCTGGACGTTTTGAATTTTCAGAGCTGGACTCTGGCTGTGCCGAGAAGAACGTCCCCACTGTGCTGTGGCTAGGAAGCTCAGAGCGCCAGTGCTTGTGGGGCTGTGGAAGGGCTGCCTAGGGAAGGTGATGGCCAGCAAGAGCTTTCAGTGCTAGCCCCTTTGGTGTGGGAGCAGTGCTGGACGTTTTGAATTTGGGAGCTGGGCTGTGGCTGTGCCGAGAAGGAACGTCCCCACTGTGCTGTGGCTAGGAAGCTCAGAGCGCCAGTGCTTGTGGGGCTGTGGAAGGGCTGCCTAGGGAAGGTGCTGGCCAGCAAGAGCTTTCAGTGCTAGCCCCTTTGGTGTGGGAGGAGTGGCTGGACGTTTTGAATTTCGGAGCTGGGCTCTGGCTGTGCCGAGAAGGAACGTCCCCACTGTGCTGTGGCTAGGAAGCTCAGAGCGCCAGTGCTTTTGGGGCTGTGGAAGGGCTGCCTAGGGAAGGTGATGGCCAGCAAGAGCTTTCAGTGCTAGCCCCTTTGGTGTGGGAGCAGTGGCTGGACGTTTTGAATTTCGGAGCTGGGCTGTGGCTGTGCCGAGAAGGAACGTCCCCACTGTGCTGTGGCTAGGAAGCTCAGAGCGCCAGTGCTTGTGGGGCTGTGGAAGGGCTGCCTAGGGCAGGTGCTGGCCAGCAAGAGCTTTCAGTGCTAGCCCCTTTGGTGTGGGAGCAGTGGCTGGACGTTTTGAATTTGGGAGCTGGGCTGTGGCTGTGCCGAGAAGGAACGTCCCCACTGTGCTGTGGCTAGGAAGCTCAGAGCGCCAGTGCTTGTGGGGCTGTGGAAGGGCTGCCTAGGGCAGGTGATGGCCAGCAAGAGCTTTCAGTGCTAGCCCCTTTGGTGTGGGAGCAGTGGCTGGACGTTTCGAATTTCGGAGCTGGGCTCTGGCTGTGCCGAGAAGGAACGTCCCCACTGTGCTGTGGCTAGGAAGCTCAGAGCGCCAGTGCTTGTGGGGCTGTGGAAGGGCTGCCTAGGGAAGGTGATGGCCAGCAAGAGCTTTCAGTGCTAGCCCCTTTGGTGTGGGAGCAGTGGCTGGACGTTTTGAATTTCGGAGCTGGGCTGTGGCTGTGCCGAGAAGGAACGTCCCCACTGTGCTGTGGCTAGGAAGCTCAGAGCGCCAGTGCTTGTGGGGCTGTGGAAGGCTGCCTAGGGCAGGTGATGCCCAGCAAGAGCTTTCAGTGCTAGCCCCTTTGGTGTGGGAGCAGTGGCTGGACGTTTCGAATTTCGGAGCTGGGCTGTGGCTGTGCCGAGAAGGAACGTCCCCACTGTGCTGTGGCTAGGAAGCTCAGAGCGCCAGTGCTTGTGGGGCTGTGGAAGGGCTGCCTAGGGCAGGTGATGGCCAGCAAGAGCTTTCAGTGCTAGCCCCTTTGGTGTGGGAGCAGTGGCTGGACGTTTTGAATTTGGGAGCTGGGCTGTGGCTGTGCCGAGAAGGAACGTCCCCACTGTGCTGTGGCTAGGAAGCTCAGAGCGCCAGTGCTTGTGGGGCTGTGGAAGGGCTGCCTAGGCAGGTGCTGGCCAGCAAGAGCTTTCAGTGCTAGCCCCTTTGGTGTGGGAGCAGTGGCTGGACGTTTTGAATTTGGGAGCTGGGCTGTGGCTGTGCCGAGAAGGAACGTCCCCACTGTGCTGTGGCTAGGAAGCTCAGAGCGCCAGTGCTTGTGGGGCTGTGGAAGGGCTGCCTAGGGCAGGTGATGGCCAGCAAGAGCTTTCAGTGCTAGCCCCTTTGGTGTGGGAGCAGTGGCTGGACGTTTTGAATTTCGGAGCTGGGCTGTGGCTGTGCCGAGAAGGAACGTCCCCACTGTGCTGTGACTAGGAAGCTCAGAGCGCCAGTGCTTGTGGGGCTGTGGAAGGGCTGCCTAGGGCAGGTGCTGGCCAGCAAGAGCTTTCAGTGCTAGCCCCTTTGGTGTGGGAGCAGTGGCTGGACGTTTTGAATTTCGGAGCTGGGCTGTGGCTGTGCCGAGAAGGAACGTCCCCACTGTGCTGTGGCTAGGAAGCTCAGAGCGCCAGTGCTTGTGGGGCTGTGGAAGGGCTGCCTAGGGAAGGTGCTGGCCAGCAAGAGCTTTCAGTGCTAGCCCCTTTGGTGTGGGAGCAGTGGCTGGACGTTTTGAATTTGGGAGCTGGGCTGTGGCTGTGCCGAGAAGGAACGTCCCCACTGTGCTGTGGCTAGGAAGCTCAGAGCGCCAGTGCTTGTGGGGCTGTGGAAGGGCTGCCTAGGGCAGGTGCTGGCCAGCAAGAGCTTTCAGTGCTAGCCCCTTTGGTGTGGGAGCAGTAGCTGGACGTTTTGAATTTCGGAGCTGGGCTGTGGCTGTGCCGAGAAGGAACGTCCCCACTGTGCTGTGACTAGGAAGCTCAGAGCGCCAGTGCTTGTGGGGCTGTGGAAGGGCTGCCTAGGGCAGGTGCTGGCCAGCAAGAGCTTTCAGTGCTAGCCCCTTTGGTGTGGGAGCAGTGGCTGGACGTTTTGAATTTCGGAGCTGGGCTGTGGCTGTGCCGAGAAGGAACGTCCCCACTGTGCTGTGGCTAGGAAGCTCAGAGCGCCAGTGCTTGTGGGGCTGTGGAAGGGCTGCCTAGGGCAGGTGCTGGCCAGCAAGAGCTTTCAGTGCTAGCCCCTTTGGTGTGGGAGCAGTGGCTGGACGTTTTGAATTTCGGAGCTGGGCTGTGGCTGTGCCGAGAAGGAACGTCCCCACTGTGCTGTGGCTAGGAAGCTCAGAGCGCCAGTGCTTGTGGGGCTGTGGAAGGGCTGCCTAGGGCAGGTGATGGCCAGCAAGAGCTTTCAGTGCTAGCCCCTTTGGTGTGGGAGCAGTGGCTGGACGTTTTGAATTTCGGAGCTGGGCTGTGGCTGTGCCGAGAAGAACTTCCCCACTGTGCTGTGACTAGGAAGCTCAGAGCGCCAGTGCTTGTGGGCCTGTGGAAGGGCTGCCTAGGGCAGGTGCTGGCCAGCAAGAGCTTTCAGTGCTAGCCCCTTTGGTGTGGGAGCAGTGGCTGGACGTTTTGAATTTCGGAGCTGGGCTGTGGCTGTGCCGAGAAGGAACGTCCCCACTGTGCTGTGGCTAGGAAGCTCAGAGCGCCAGTGCTTGTGGGGCTGTGGAAGGGCTGCCTAGGGCAGGTGCTGGCCAGCAAGAGCTTTCAGTGCTAGCCCCTTTGGTGTGGGAGCAGTGGCTGGACGTTTTGAATTTCGGAGCTGGGCTGTGGCTGTGCCGAGAAGGAACGTCCCCACTGTGCTGTGGCTAGGAAGCTCAGAGCGCCAGTGCTTGTGGGGCTGTGGAAGGGCTGCCTAGGGAAGGTGATGGCCAGCAAGAGCTTTCAGTGCTAGCCCCTTTGGTGTGGGAGCAGTGGCTGGACGTTTGAATTTCGGAGCTGGGCTGTGGCTGTGCCGAGAAGGAACGTCCCCGCTGTGCTGTGACTAGGAAGCTCAGAGCGCCAGTGCTTGTGGGGTTGTGGAAGGCCTGCCTAGGGCAGGTGATGGCCAGCAAGAGCTTTCAGTGCTAGCCCCTTTGGTGTGGGAGCAGTGGCTGGACGTTTTGAATTTCGGAGCTGGGCTGTGGCTGTGCCGAGAAGGAACGTCCCCACTGTGCTGTGGCTAGGAAGCTCAGAGCGCCAGTGCTTGTGGGGCTGTGGAAGGGCTGCCTAGGGCAGGTGATGGCCAGCAAGAGCTTTCAGTGCTAGCCCCTTTGGTGTGGGAGCAGTGGCTGGACGTTTCGAATTTCGGAGCTGGGCTCTGGCTGTGCCGAGAAGGAACGTCCCCACTGTGCTGTGGCTAGGAAGCTCAGAGCGCCAGTGCTTGTGGGGCTGTGGAAGGGCTGCCTAGGGCAGGTGATGGCCAGCAAGAGCTTTCAGTGCTAGCCCCTTTGGTGTGGGAGCAGTGGCTGGACGTTTTGAATTTGGGAGCTGGGCTGTTGCTGTGCTGAGAAGGAACGTCCCCACTGTGCTGTGGCTAGGAAGCTCAGAGCGCCAGTGCTTGTGGGGCTGTGGAAGGGCTGCCTAGGGCAGGTGATGGCCAGCAAGAGCTTTCAGTGCTAGCCCCTTTGGTGTGGGAGCAGTGGCTGGACGTTTTGAATTTCGGAGCTGGGCTGTGGCTGTGCCGAGAAGGAACGTCCCCACTGTGCTGTGGCTAGGAAGCTCAGAGCGCCAGTGCTTGTGGGGCTGTGGAAGGGCTGCCTAGGGCAGGTGCTGGCCAGCAAGAGCTTTCAGTGCTAGCCCCTTGTGGTGGGAGCAGTGGCTGGACGTTTTGAATTTCGGAGCTGGGCTGTGGCTGTGCTGAGAAGGAACGTCCCCACTGTGCTGTGGCTAGGAAGCTCAGAGCGCCAGTGCTTGTGGGGCTGTGGAAGGGCTGCCTAGGGCAGGTGATGGCCAGCAAGAGCTTTCAGTGCTAGCCCCTTTGGTGTGGGAGCAGTGGCTGGACGTTTTGAATTTTGGAGCTGGGCTGTGGCTGTGCCGAGAAGGAACGTCCCCACTGTGCTGTGGCTAGGAAGCTCAGAGCGCCAGTGCTTGTGGGGCTGTGGAAGGGCTGCCTAGGGCAGGTGATGGCCAGCAAGAGCTTTCAGTGCTAGCCCCTTTGGTGTGGGAGCAGTGGCTGGACGTTCGAATTTCGGAGCTGGGCTGTGGCTGTGCCGAGAAGGAACGTCCCCACTGTGCTGTGGCTAGGAAGCTCAGAGCGCCAGTGCTTGTGGGGCTGTGGAAGGGCTGCCTAGGGCAGGTGCTGGCCAGCAAGAGCTTTCAGTGCTAGCCCCTTTGGTGTGGGAGCAGTGGCTGGACGTTTCGAATTTCGGAGCTGGGCTCTGGCTGTGCCGAGAAGGAACGTCCCCACTGTGCTGTGGCTAGGAAGCTCAGAGCGCCAGTGCTTGTGGGGCTGTGGAAGGGCTGCCTAGGGCAGGTGATGGCCAGCAAGAGCTTTCAGTGCTAGCCCCTTTGGTGTGGGGAGCAGTGGCTGGACGTTTCGAATTTCGGAGCTGGGCTCTGGCTGTGCCGAGAAGGAACGTCCCCACTGTGCTGTGGCTAGGAAGCTCAGAGCGCCAGTGCTTGTGGGGCTGTGGAAGGGCTGCCTAGGGCAGGTGCTGGCCAGCAAGAGCTTTCAGTGCTAGCCCCTTTGGTGTGGGAGCAGTGGCTGGACGTTTTGAATTTCGGAGCTGGGCTGTGGCTGTGCCGAGAAGGAACGTCCCACTGTGCTGTGGCTAGGAAGCTCAGAGCGCCAGTGCTTGTGGGGCTGTGGAAGGGCTGCCTAGGGCAGGTGATGGCCAGCAAGAGCTTTCAGTGCTAGCCCCTTTGGTGTGGGAGCAGTGGCTGGACGTTTCGAATTTCGGAGCTGGGCTGTGGCTGTGCCGAGAAGGAACGTCCCCACTGTGCTGTGGCTAGGAAGCTCAGAGCGCCAGTGCTTGTGGGGCTGTGGAAGGGCTGCCTAGGGCAGGTGATGGCCAGCAAGAGCTTTCAGTGCTAGCCCCTTTGGTGTGGGAGCAGTGGCTGGACGTTTTGAATTTCGGGAGCTGGGCTGTGGCTGTGCCGAGAAGGAACGTCCCCACTGTGCTGTGGCTAGGAAGCTCAGAGCGCCAGTGCTTGTGGGGCTGTGGAAGGGCTGCCTAGGGCAGGTGATGGCCAGCAAGAGCTTTCAGTGCTAGCCCCTTTGGTGTGGGAGCAGTGGCTGGACGTTTTGAATTTCGGAGCTGGGCTGTGGCTGTGCCGAGAAGGAACGTCCCCACTGTGCTGTGACTAGGAAGCTCAGAGCGCCAGTGCTTGTGGGGCTGTGGAAGGGCTGCCTAGGGCAGGTGCTGGCCAGCAAGAGCTTTCAGTGCTAGCCCCTTTGGTGTGGGAGCAGTGGCTGGACGTTTTGAATTTCGGAGCTGGCTGTGGCTGTGCCGAGAAGGAACGTCCCCACTGTGCTGTGGCTAGGAAGCTCAGAGCGCCAGTGCTTGTGGGGCTGTGGAAGGGCTGCCTAGGGCAGGTGCTGGCCAGCAAGAGCTTTCAGTGCTAGCCCCCTTTGGTGTGGGAGCAGTGGCTGGACGTTTCCCCGAATTTCGGAGCTGGGCTGTGGCTGTGCCGAGAAGGAACGTCCCACTGTGCTGTGGCTAGGAAGCTCAGAGCGCCAGTGCTTGTGGGGCTGTGGAAGGGCTGCCTAGGGCAGGTGCTGGCCAGCAAGAGCTTTCAGTGCTAGCCCCTTTGGTGTGGGAGCAGTGGCTGGACGTTTTGAATTTCGGAGCTGGGCTGTGGCTGTGCCGAGAAGGAACGTCCCCACTGTGCTGTGGCTAGGAAGCTCAGAGCGCCAGTGCTTGTGGGGCTGTGGAAGGGCTGCCTAGGGCAGGTGCTGGCCAGCAAGAGCTTTCAGTGCTAGCCCCTTTGGTGTGGGAGCAGTGGCTGGACGTTTTGAATTTCGGAGCTGGGCTGTGGCTGTGCCGAGAAGGAACGTCCCCACTGTGCTGTGACTAGGAAGCTCAGAGCGCCAGTGCTTGTGGGGCTGTGGAAGGGCTGCCTAGGGCAGGTGCTGGCCAGCAAGAGCTTTCAGTGCTAGCCCCTTTGGTGTGGGAGCAGTGGCTGGACGTTTTGAATTTCGGAGCTGGGCTGTGGCTGTGCCGAGAAGGAACGTCCCCACTGTGCTGTGGCTAGGAAGCTCAGAGCGCCAGTGCTTGTGGGGCTGTGGAAGGGCTGCCTAGGGCAGGTGATGGCCAGCAAGAGCTTTCAGTGCTAGCCCTTTGGTGTGGGAGCAGTGGCTGGACGTTTTGAATTTCGGAGCTGGGCTGTGGCTGTGCCGAGAAGGAACGTCCCCCACTGTGCTGTGACTAGGAAGCTCAGAGCGCCAGTGCTTGTGGGGCTGTGGAAGGGCTGCCTAGGGCAGGTGATGGCCAGCAAGAGCTTTCAGTGCTAGCCCCTTTGGTGTGGGAGCAGTGGCTGGACGTTTTGAATTTCGGAGCTGGGCTGTGGCTGTGCCGAGAAGGAACGTCCCCACTGTGCTGTGGCTAGGAAGCTCAGAGCGCCAGTGCTTGTGGGGCTGTGGAAGGGCTGCCTAGGGCAGGTGCTGGCCAGCAAGAGCTTTCAGTGCTAGCCCCTTTGGTGTGGGAGCAGTGGCTGGACGTTTTGAATTTCGGAGCTGGGCTGTGGCTGTGCCGAGAAGGAACACTAGGGCAGGTGCTGGCCAGCAAGAGCTTTCAGTGCTAGCCCCTTTGGTGTGGGAGCAGTGGCTGGACGTTTCGAATTTCGGAGCTGGGCTGTGGCTGTGCCGAGAAGGAACGTCCCCACTGTGCTGTGGCTAGGAAGCTCAGAGCGCCAGTGCTTGTGGGGCTGTGGAAGGGCTGCCTAGGGCAGGTGCTGGCCAGCAAGATCTTTCAGTGCTAGCCCCTTTGGTGTGGGAGCAGTGGCTGGACGTTTCGAATTTCGGAGCTGGGCTGTGGCTGTGCCGAGAAGGAACGTCCCCACTGTGCTGTGGCTAGGAAGCTCAGAGCGCCAGTGCTTGTGGGGCTGTGGAAGGGCTGCCTAGACAGGTGCTGGCCAGCAAGAGTGCTGTGGGAGGCAGCAAGATCTTTCAGTGCTAGCCCCTTTGGTGTGGGAGCAGAACGTCCCCACTGTGCTGTGACTAGGAAGCTCAGAGCGCCAGTGCTTGTGGGGCTGTGGAAGGGCTGCCTAG
>NW_027472206.1:0-61373 GCF_965638725.1 Aptenodytes patagonicus | reverse complement strand
AGGGATTGGTACAGTAGCTAAAGACCAGTTGGTACAATATCAGAGAGGGGAGGCTTTTGCTCAGAGGAGGGGTACGTGGTTGGGGCGTGCTGAGTCCTTCCAGCCCCCCACCTCGGGAAGGCAGCCTGAGGATCGGAGCTGCCGCAGGTTTCCACTTGCGCCCAGAGCCCCCGGGGTTTTGCCTTGCCGCTGCCTTTCTTTTCCACGTCAGCCTTTCCTGTCCCGTTGGCGTGGGGCTGAGGCCGGCCAGCAGCCAGGCGCCCCCTCCTGCCTGTGGCTCCCCGCCCTCTCCCGTGGGAAGGGGAGGGGAAGAGAAAGAGGGCGAAAAGCCTGCCGGCTCAGGACGACGACACGTTACCGAGGAAAGCCAGAGCTGCCCGCGGAGCGCGAGCCCAGGTGCGTGCGAGGCGCTGGCGAGGGGCAAGGCGAGGCGGCGCGGGGCGGGGCCGCGCCGGCGGGCTGCCCGCGGGGCAAAAGGTGGTGGGGAATCGAACTCGGTGCCCTTGGGCCCAGCGTCCCGCGACCTGGCCGCTCGTCTAACGAGATCCCCACCGACGGCGGCCGCACAGCGACCCCTACAGGCCTCACGCCGCCCTGCGCCCGCCGCCTCGGACCCGCGCCCTGCGCGCCCGCCCCGCCGACGCGCGCCGCCTCCCGCGCCCACGGCACCCCGACGCCGCCCGCCTCACGCCCCGCTCCGCGCACCCAGCCTCACCCTCCCCGCGCACAACAGCCTCTCGCCGCACCCGCCTCCCTTTCTCCCGCTCTGCCCGGGACCTCGAGCCACACACCAACCCCCACCTGACCCCACCCCCCACCCCCCACCCCCCGCCTCCAGCTGCACCCGGGCGGCACCGCCACGGCCCCTCGCCTTCCTCGCCGCTTCCCTGCCCGCTCCTCCCCCTCCGGCAAGCTTCTCCTCTGCTGCCAGAGCCAACACCTTCCTGCTGCTGCCAGGTACCCGGGTGCTCGGGGCCTCGGAGCGTCACCAAAATTTCCCAGCTGGCCCGTGCCCACCCCGGAGACAGGCTGCTGCCCTGCGCAGGGGAGCAGGGCAAGAGGAGTTCCTTCTTCCTGGGCACGAGGTGGCCCCTTCCAGCTGGGGCGCTCCGAATGCGCTTTTACACTTGGTTCTCATGCTTTTCGAGCGCTTCAGGTACGGCAGGATTTGACCCCTCGCCGCTCAACACGCGCACAGGCGCGCACACACACACACGTACTGCTGTTTTGCAAATCAACTCTAAGCCTGCGGCGTCAATCCATCCACCTGCTCCTTTCTTGATCGAAACGTCCCTGGCCCGTCTGTCCTGCAACAGTTACTTCCCTGCGATGCCAGGTAACGGGAGGGTTTTGCAGAGGTGCTGGAGGGGCCGGCGCGCTGGCCTTCTCTCGGTGGTCCGGGGGTGTCCCTTATTCCTCGGGGGGTGGGGGGGTGGGGGGGGCCGTCCTTCTCCTCCTTGCAATGAGCTGGGCTCCTTTAGTCGTGCTTACTTAACCATGACCGTGCAGCAGACCGCGTTAAACCACCTACCTACCTATCTTCGCCTTACGAAACTTCCTGCCAGTTAGACTCATAGAATCCTTTAGGTGGGAAAAGACCCTTAAGATCATCAAGTCCAACCGTAAACCTAGCTCTGCCAAGTCCACCGCTAAGCCATGTCCCTAAGCGCCGCGTCGGCACGTCTTTTAAAGACCTCCAGGGGCGGTGACTCCACACTTCCCTGGGCGGCCTGTTCCAGCGCTTGACAACCCTTTCGGTGAAGAATTTTCCCTGAGAGCCGATCTAAAGCTCCCCTGGCGCAACCTGAGGCCGTTTCCTCTCGTCCCATCGCCCGTTACCTGGGAGAAGAGACTGACACCCCCCTCGCTACAACCTCCTTCCGGGTAGTTGTACAGAGCGACAAGGTCTCCCCCTCAGGCTCCTCTTCTCCAGACTGAACGACCCCCGGTTCCCTCAGCTGCCTCCTCAGCAGGCGGTGTGCTCTAGACCCTTCACCGGCTTCGTTGCCCTCCTTTGCCGCGCTCCAGCACCTCAGTGTCTTTCTCGTAGCGAGGGGCCCAAACCTGAAGACGGTACTCGAGGTGCGGCCTCACCGGTGCCGAGCACAGGGGGACGCTCGCTTCCCTAGTCCTGCTGGCCACACGATTTCTGATACAAGCCAGGATGCTGTTGGCCGCCTTGGCCACCTGGGCACACTGCCAGCTCACGTTCAGCCGGCTGTCGACCAACACCCCCAGGTCCTTTGCCCGCCGGGCAGCTTTCCAGCCACTCTTCGCCAAGCCCGTAGCGTTGCACGGGGTTGTTGGGACCCGGGTGCAGGACCCGGCACTTGGCCTGCTTGAACCTCACGCAGCTGGCCTCGGCCCATCGATCCAGCCTGTCCAGAGCCCTCTGTAGAGCCTTCCTGCCCGCCAGCAGATCAACGCTCCCGCCCGGCTTGGTGTCGGCTGCAGCATGCCGTAGCTTAAAGAGGGATTGGTACAGTAGCTAAAGACCAGTTGGTACAATAGTCAGGGAGGGAGGCTTTTGCTCAGAGGAGGGGTACGTGGTTGGGGCGTGCTGAGTCTTCCAGCCCCCCACCTCGGAAAGGCAGCCTGAGGATCGGAGCTGCCGCAGGTTTCCACTTGCACCCAGAGCCCCCGGGGTTTTGCCTTGCCGCTGCCTTTCTTTTCCACGTCAGCCTTTCCTGTCCCGTTGGCGTGGGGCTGAGGCCGGGCAGCAGCCAGGCGCCCCTCCTGCCTGTGGCTCCCCGCCCCTCTCCCGTGGGAAGGGGAGGGAAGAGAAAGAGGGCGAAAAGCCTGCCGGCTCAGGACGACGACACGTTACCGAGGAAAGCCAGAGCTGCCCGCGGAGCGCGAGCCCAGGTGCGTGCGAGGCGCTGGCGAGGGGCAAGGCGAGGCGCGCGGGGCGGGGCCGCGCCGGCGGGCTGCCCGCGGGGCAAAAGGTGGTGGGGAAACGAACTCGGTGCCCTTGGGCCCAGCGTCCCGCGACCTGGCCGCTCGTCTAACGGAGATCCCCACCGACGGCGGCCGCACAGCGACCCCTACAGGCCTCACGCCGCCCTGCGCCCCGCCGCTCGGACCCGCGCCCTGCGCGCCCGCCCCGCCGACGCGCGCCGCCTCCCGCGCCCACGGCACCCCGACGCCGCCCGCCTCACGCCCCGCTCCGCGCACCAGCCTCACCCTCCCCGCGCACAACAGCCTCTCGCCGCACCCGCCTCCCTTTCTCCCGCTCTGCCCGGGACCTCGAGCCACACACCAACCCCACCTGACCCCACCCCCCACCCCCGCCTCCAGCTGCACCCGGGCGGCACCGCCACGGCCCCTCGCCTTCCTCGCCGCTTCCCTGCCCGCTCCTCCCCCTCCGGCAAGCTTCTCCTCTGCTGCCAGAGCCCAACACCTCCTGCTGCTGCCAGGTACCCGGGTGCTCGGGGCCTCGGAGCGTCACCAAAATTTCCCAGCTGGCCCGTGCCCACCCCGGAGACAGGCTGCTGCCCTGCGCAGGGGAGCAGGGCAAGAGGAGTTCCTTCTTCCTGGGCACGAGGTGGCCCCTTCCAGCTGGGGCGCTCCGAATGCGCTTTTACACTTGGTTCTCATGCTTTTCGAGCGCTTCAGGTACGGCAGGATTTGACCCCTCGCCGCTCAACACGCGCACAGGCGCGCACACACACACACGTACTGCTGTTTTGCAAAGCAACTCTAAGCCTGCGGCGTCATCATCCACCTGCTCCTTTCTTGATCGAAACGTCCCTGGCCGTCTGTCCTGCTACAGTTACTTCCCTGCGATGCCAGGTAACGGGAGGGTTTTGCAGAGGTGCTGGAGGGGCCGGCGCGCTGGCCTTCTCTCGGTGGTCCGGGGGTGTCCCTTATTCCTCGGGGGGTGGGGGGGTGGGGGGGGCCGTCCTTCTCCTCCTTGCAATGAGCTGGGCTCCTTTAGTCGTGCTTACTTAACCATGACCGTGCAGCAGACCGCGTAAACCACCTACCTACCTATCTTCGCCTTACGAAACTTCCTGCCAGTTAGACTCATAGAATCCTTTAGGTGGGAAAAGACCCTTAAGATCATCAAGTCCAACCGTAAACCTAGCTCTGCCAAGTCCACCGCTAAGCCATGTCCCTAAGCGCCGCGTCGGCACGTCTTTTAAAGACCTCCAGGGGCGGTGACTCCACCACTTCCCTGGGCGGCCTGTTCCAGCGCTTGACAACCCTTTCGGTGAAGAATTTTTCCCTGAGAGCCGATCTAAAGCTCCCCTGGCGCAACCTGAGGCCGTTTCCTCTCGTCCCATCGCCCGTTACCTGGGAGAAGAGACTGACACCCCCCTCGCTACAACCTCCTTCCGGGTAGTTGTACAGAGCGACAAGGTCTCCCCTCAGGCTCCTCTTCTCCAGACTGAACGACCCCGGTTCCCTCAGCTGCCTCCTCAGCAGGCGTGTGCTCTAGACCCTTCACCGGCTTCGTTGCCCTCCTTTGGCCGCGCTCCAGCACCTCAGTGTCTTTCTCGTAGCGAGGGGCCCAAACCCGAAGACGGTACTCGAGGTGCGGCCTCACCGGTGCCGAGCACAGGGGGACGCTCGCTTCCCTAGTCCTGCTGGCCACACGATTTCTGATACAAGCCAGGATGCTGTTGGCCGCCTTGGCCACCTGGGCACACTGCCGGCTCACGTTCAGCCGGCTGTCGACCAACACCCCCAGGTCCTTTGCCCGCCGGGCAGCTTTCCAGCCACTCTTCGCCAAGCCCGTAGCGTTGCACGGGGTTGTTGGGACCCGGGTGCAGGACCCGGCACTTGGCCTGCTTGAACCTCACGCAGCTGGCCTCGGCCCATCGATCCAGCCTGTCCAGAGCCCTCTGTAGAGCCTTCCTGCCCGCCAGCAGATCAACGCTCCCGCCCGGCTTGGTGTCGGCTGCAGCATGCCGTAGCTTAAAGAGGGATTGGTACAGTAGCTAAAGACCAGTTGGTACAATAGTCAGGGAGGGAGGCTTTTGCTCAGAGGAGGGGTACGTGGTTGGGGCGTGCTGAGTCTTCCAGCCCCCCACCTCGGGAAGGCAGCCTGAGGATCGGAGCTGCCGCAGGTTTCCACTTGCGCCCAGAGCCCCCGGGGTTTTGCCTTGCCGCTGCCTTTCTTTTCCACGTCAGCCTTTCCTGTCCCG
The DNA here is from genome assembly GCF_965638725.1 of Aptenodytes patagonicus. NCBI lineage: Eukaryota > Metazoa > Chordata > Aves > Sphenisciformes > Spheniscidae > Aptenodytes > Aptenodytes patagonicus. The sequence goes on along the minus strand of NW_027472206.1, from coordinate 56,223 downwards.
TTGGCGTGGGGCTGAGGCCGGCCAGCAGCCAGGCGCCCCTCCTGCCTGTGGCTCCCCGCCCTCTCCCGTGGGAAGGGGAGGGAAGAGAAAGAGGGCGAAAAGCCTGCCGGCTCAGGACGACGACACGTTACCGAGGAAAGCCAGAGCTGCCCGCGGAGCGCGAGCCCAGGTGCGTGCGAGGCGCTGGCGAGGGGCAAGGCGAGGCGCGCGGGGCGGGGCCGCGCCGGCGGGCTGCCCGCGGGGCAAAAGGTGGTGGGGAATCGAACTCGGTGCCCTTGGGCCCAGCGTCCCGCGACCTGGCCGCTCGTCTAACGGAGATCCCCACCGACGGCGGCCGCACAGCGACCCCTACAGGCCTCACGCCGCCCTGCGCCCCGCCGCTCGGACCCGCGCCCTGCGCGCCCGCCCCGCCGACGCGCGCCGCCTCCCGCGCCCACGGCACCCCGACGCCGCCCGCCTCACGCCCCGCTCCGCGCACCAGCCTCACCCTCCCCGCGCACAACAGCCTCTCGCCGCACCCGCCTCCCTTTCTCCCGCTCTGCCCGGGACCTCGAGCCACACACCAACCCCACCTGCCCCCACCCCCCACCCCCCACCCCCGCCTCCAGCTGCACCCGGGCGGCACCGCCACGGCCCCTCGCCTTCCTCGCCGCTTCCCTGCCCGCTCCTCCCCCTCCGGCAAGCTTCTCCTCTGCTGCCAGAGCCCAACACCTCCTGCTGCTGCCAGGTACCCGGGTGCTCGGGGCCTCGGAGCGTCACCAAAATTTCCCAGCTGGCCCGTGCCCACCCCGGAGACAGGCTGCTGCCCTGCGCAGGGGAGCAGGGCAAGAGGAGTTCCTTCTTCCTGGGCACGAGGTGGCCCCTTCCAGCTGGGGCGCTCCGAATGCGCTTTTACACTTGGTTCTCATGCTTTTCGAGCGCTTCAGGTACGGCAGGATTTGACCCCTCGCCGCTCAACACGCGCACAGGCGCGCACACACACACACGTACTGCTGTTTTGCAAAGCAACTCTAAGCCTGCGGCGTCATCATCCACCTGCTCCTTTCTTGATCGAAACGTCCCTGGCCGTCTGTCCTGCTACAGTTACTTCCCTGCGATGCCAGGTAACGGGAGGGTTTTGCAGAGGTGCTGGAGGGGCCGGCGCGCTGGCCTTCTCTCGGTGGTCCGGGGGTGTCCCTTATTCCTCGGGGGGTGGGGGGGTGGGGGGGGCCGTCCTTCTCCTCCTTGCAATGAGCTGGGCTCCTTTAGTCGTGCTTACTTAACCATGACCGTGCAGCAGACCGCGTAAACCACCTACCTACCTATCTTCGCCTTACGAAACTTCCTGCCAGTTAGACTCATAGAATCCTTTAGGTGGGAAAAGACCCTTAAGATCATCAAGTCCAACCGTAAACCTAGCTCTGCCAAGTCCACCGCTAAGCCATGTCCCTAAGCGCCGCGTCGGCACGTCTTTTAAAGACCTCCAGGGGCGGTGACTCCACCACTTCCCTGGGCGGCCTGTTCCAGCGCTTGACAACCCTTTCGGTGAAGAATTTTTCCCTGAGAGCCGATCTAAAGCTCCCCTGGCGCAACCTGAGGCCGTTTCCTCTCGTCCCATCGCCCGTTACCTGGGAGAAGAGACTGACACCCCCCTCGCTACAACCTCCTTCCGGGTAGTTGTACAGAGCGACAAGGTCTCCCCTCAGGCTCCTCTTCTCCAGACTGAACGACCCCGGTTCCCTCAGCTGCCTCCTCAGCAGGCGTGTGCTCTAGACCCTTCACCGGCTTCGTTGCCCTCCTTTGGCCGCGCTCCAGCACCTCAGTGTCTTTCTCGTAGCGAGGGGCCCAAACCCGAAGACGGTACTCGAGGTGCGGCCTCACCGGTGCCGAGCACAGGGGGACGCTCGCTTCCCTAGTCCTGCTGGCCACACGATTTCTGATACAAGCCAGGATGCTGTTGGCCGCCTTGGCCACCTGGGCACACTGCCAGCTCACGTTCAGCCGGCTGTCGACCAACACCCCCAGGTCCTTTGCCCGCCGGGCAGCTTTCCAGCCACTCTTCGCCAAGCCCGTAGCGTTGCACGGGGTTGTTGGGACCCGGGTGCAGGACCCGGCACTTGGCCTGCTTGAACCTCACGCAGCTGGCCTCGGCCCATCGATCCAGCCTGTCCAGAGCCCTCTGTAGAGCCTTCCTGCCCGCCAGCAGATCAACGCTCCCGCCCGGCTTGGTGTCGGCTGCAGCATGCCGTAGCTTAAAGAGGGATTGGTACAGTAGCTAAAGACCAGTTGGTACAATAGTCAGGGAGGGAGGCTTTTGCTCAGAGGAGGGGTACGTGGTTGGGGCGTGCTGAGTCTTCCAGCCCCCCACCTCGGGAAGGCAGCCTGAGGATCGGAGCTGCCGCAGGTTTCCACTTGCACCCAGAGCCCCCGGGGTTTTGCCTTGCCGCTGCCTTTCTTTTCCACGTCAGCCTTTCCTGTCCCGTTGGCGTGGGGCTGAGGCCGGCCAGCAGCCAGGCGCCCCTCCTGCCTGTGGCTCCCCGCCCTCTCCCGTGGGAAGGGGAGGGAAGAGAAAGAGGGCGAAAAGCCTGCCGGCTCAGGACGACGACACGTTACCGAGGAAAGCCAGAGCTGCCCGCGGAGCGCGAGCCCAGGTGCGTGCGAGGCGCTGGCGAGGGGCAAGGCGAGGCGCGCGGGGCGGGGCCGCGCCGGCGGGCTGCCCGCGGGGCAAAAGGTGGTGGGGAAACGAACTCGGTGCCCTTGGGCCCAGCGTCCCGCGACCTGGCCGCTCGTCTAACGGAGATCCCCACCGACGGCGGCCGCACAGCGACCCCTACAGGCCTCACGCCGCCCTGCGCCCCGCCGCTCGGACCCGCGCCCTGCGCGCCCGCCCCGCCGACGCGCGCCGCCTCCCGCGCCCACGGCACCCCGACGCCGCCCGCCTCACGCCCCGCTCCGCGCACCAGCCTCACCCTCCCCGCGCACAACAGCCTCTCGCCGCACCCGCCTCCCTTTCTCCCGCTCTGCCCGGGACCTCGAGCCACACACCAACCCCACCTGCCCCCACCCCCCACCCCCGCCTCCAGCTGCACCCGGGCGGCACCGCCACGGCCCCTCGCCTTCCTCGCCGCTTCCCTGCCCGCTCCTCCCCCTCCGGCAAGCTTCTCCTCTGCTGCCAGAGCCCAACACCTCCTGCTGCTGCCAGGTACCCGGGTGCTCGGGGCCTCGGAGCGTCACCAAAATTTCCCAGCTGGCCCGTGCCCACCCCGGAGACAGGCTGCTGCCCTGCGCAGGGGAGCAGGGCAAGAGGAGTTCCTTCTTCCTGGGCACGAGGTGGCCCCTTCCAGCTGGGGCGCTCCGAATGCGCTTTTACACTTGGTTCTCATGCTTTTCGAGCGCTTCAGGTACGGCAGGATTTGACCCCTCGCCGCTCAACACGCGCACAGGCGCGCACACACACACACGTACTGCTGTTTTGCAAAGCAACTCTAAGCCTGCGGCGTCATCATCCACCTGCTCCTTTCTTGATCGAAACGTCCCTGGCCGTCTGTGCTGCTACAGTTACTTCCCTGCGATGCCAGGTAACGGGAGGGTTTTGCAGAGGTGCTGGAGGGGCCGGCGCGCTGGCCTTCTCTCGGTGGTCCGGGGGTGTCCCTTATTCCTCGGGGGGTGGGGGGGTGGGGGGGGCCGTCCTTCTCCTCCTTGCAATGAGCTGGGCTCCTTTAGTCGTGCTTACTTAACCATGACCGTGCAGCAGACCGCGTAAACCACCTACCTACCTATCTTCGCCTTACGAAACTTCCTGCCAGTTAGACTCATAGAATCCTTTAGGTGGGAAAAGACCCTTAAGATCATCAAGTCCAACCGTAAACCTAGCTCTGCCAAGTCCACCGCTAAGCCATGTCCCTAAGCGCCGCGTCGGCACGTCTTTTAAAGACCTCCAGGGGCGGTGACTCCACCACTTCCCTGGGCGGCCTGTTCCAGCGCTTGACAACCCTTTCGGTGAAGAATTTTTCCCTGAGAGCCGATCTAAAGCTCCCCTGGCGCAACCTGAGGCCGTTTCCTCTCGTCCCATCGCCCGTTACCTGGGAGAAGAGACTGACACCCCCCTCGCTACAACCTCCTTCCGGGTAGTTGTACAGAGCGACAAGGTCTCCCCTCAGGCTCCTCTTCTCCAGACTGAACGACCCCGGTTCCCTCAGCTGCCTCCTCAGCAGGCGTGTGCTCTAGACCCTTCACCGGCTTCGTTGCCCTCCTTTGGCCGCGCTCCAGCACCTCAGTGTCTTTCTCGTAGCGAGGGGCCCAAACCCGAAGACGGTACTCGAGGTGCGGCCTCACCGGTGCCGAGCACAGGGGGACGCTCGCTTCCCTAGTCCTGCTGGCCACACGATTTCTGATACAAGCCAGGATGCTGTTGGCCGCCTTGGCCACCTGGGCACACTGCCGGCTCACGTTCAGCCGGCTGTCGACCAACACCCCCAGGTCCTTTGCCCGCCGGGCAGCTTTCCAGCCACTCTTCGCCAAGCCCGTAGCGTTGCACGGGGTTGTTGGGACCCGGGTGCAGGACCCGGCACTTGGCCTGCTTGAACCTCACGCAGCTGGCCTCGGCCCATCGATCCAGCCTGTCCAGAGCCCTCTGTAGAGCCTTCCTGCCCGCCAGCAGATCAACGCTCCCGCCCGGCTTGGTGTCGGCTGCAGCATGCCGTAGCTTAAAGAGGGATTGGTACAGTAGCTAAAGACCAGTTGGTACAATAGTCAGGGAGGGAGGCTTTTGCTCAGAGGAGGGGTACGTGGTTGGGGCGTGCTGAGTCTTCCAGCCCCCCACCTCGGGAAGGCAGCCTGAGGATCGGAGCTGCCGCAGGTTTCCACTTGCGCCCAGAGCCCCCGGGGTTTTGCCTTGCCGCTGCCTTTCTTTTCCACGTCAGCCTTTCCTGTCCCGTTGGCGTGGGGCTGAGGCCGGCCAGCAGCCAGGCGCCCCTCCTGCCTGTGGCTCCCCGCCCTCTCCCGTGGGAAGGGGAGGGAAGAGAAAGAGGGCGAAAAGCCTGCCGGCTCAGGACGACGACACGTTACCGAGGAAAGCCAGAGCTGCCCGCGGAGCGCGAGCCCAGGTGCGTGCGAGGCGCTGGCGAGGGGCAAGGCGAGGCGCGCGGGGCGGGGCCGCGCCGGCGGGCTGCCCGCGGGGCAAAAGGTGGTGGGGAATCGAACTCGGTGCCCTTGGGCCCAGCGTCCCGCGACCTGGCCGCTCGTCTAACGGAGATCCCCACCGACGGCGGCCGCACAGCGACCCCTACAGGCCTCACGCCGCCCTGCGCCCCGCCGCTCGGACCCGCGCCCTGCGCGCCCGCCCCGCCGACGCGCGCCGCCTCCCGCGCCCACGGCACCCCGACGCCGCCCGCCTCACGCCCCGCTCCGCGCACCAGCCTCACCCTCCCCGCGCACAACAGCCTCTCGCCGCACCCGCCTCCCTTTCTCCCGCTCTGCCCGGGACCTCGAGCCACACACCAACCCCACCTGCCCCCACCCCCCACCCCCCACCCCCGCCTCCAGCTGCACCCGGGCGGCACCGCCACGGCCCCTCGCCTTCCTCGCCGCTTCCCTGCCCGCTCCTCCCCCTCCGGCAAGCTTCTCCTCTGCTGCCAGAGCCCAACACCTCCTGCTGCTGCCAGGTACCCGGGTGCTCGGGGCCTCGGAGCGTCACCAAAATTTCCCAGCTGGCCCGTGCCCACCCCGGAGACAGGCTGCTGCCCTGCGCAGGGGAGCAGGGCAAGAGGAGTTCCTTCTTCCTGGGCACGAGGTGGCCCCTTCCAGCTGGGGCGCTCCGAATGCGCTTTTACACTTGGTTCTCATGCTTTTCGAGCGCTTCAGGTACGGCAGGATTTGACCCCTCGCCGCTCAACACGCGCACAGGCGCGCACACACACACACGTACTGCTGTTTTGCAAAGCAACTCTAAGCCTGCGGCGTCATCATCCACCTGCTCCTTTCTTGATCGAAACGTCCCTGGCCGTCTGTCCTGCTACAGTTACTTCCCTGCGATGCCAGGTAACGGGAGGGTTTTGCAGAGGTGCTGGAGGGGCCGGCGCGCTGGCCTTCTCTCGGTGGTCCGGGGGTGTCCCTTATTCCTCGGGGGGTGGGGGGGTGGGGGGGGCCGTCCTTCTCCTCCTTGCAATGAGCTGGGCTCCTTTAGTCGTGCTTACTTAACCATGACCGTGCAGCAGACCGCGTAAACCACCTACCTACCTATCTTCGCCTTACGAAACTTCCTGCCAGTTAGACTCATAGAATCCTTTAGGTGGGAAAAGACCCTTAAGATCATCAAGTCCAACCGTAAACCTAGCTCTGCCAAGTCCACCGCTAAGCCATGTCCCTAAGCGCCGCGTCGGCACGTCTTTTAAAGACCTCCAGGGGCGGTGACTCCACCACTTCCCTGGGCGGCCTGTTCCAGCGCTTGACAACCCTTTCGGTGAAGAATTTTTCCCTGAGAGCCGATCTAAAGCTCCCCTGGCGCAACCTGAGGCCGTTTCCTCTCGTCCCATCGCCCGTTACCTGGGAGAAGAGACTGACACCCCCCTCGCTACAACCTCCTTCCGGGTAGTTGTACAGAGCGACAAGGTCTCCCCTCAGGCTCCTCTTCTCCAGACTGAACGACCCCGGTTCCCTCAGCTGCCTCCTCAGCAGGCGTGTGCTCTAGACCCTTCACCGGCTTCGTTGCCCTCCTTTGGCCGCGCTCCAGCACCTCAGTGTCTTTCTCGTAGCGAGGGGCCCAAACCCGAAGACGGTACTCGAGGTGCGGCCTCACCGGTGCCGAGCACAGGGGGACGCTCGCTTCCCTAGTCCTGCTGGCCACACGATTTCTGATACAAGCCAGGATGCTGTTGGCCGCCTTGGCCACCTGGGCACACTGCCAGCTCACGTTCAGCCGGCTGTCGACCAACACCCCCAGGTCCTTTGCCCGCCGGGCAGCTTTCCAGCCACTCTTCGCCAAGCCCGTAGCGTTGCACGGGGTTGTTGGGACCCGGGTGCAGGACCCGGCACTTGGCCTGCTTGAACCTCACGCAGCTGGCCTCGGCCCATCGATCCAGCCTGTCCAGAGCCCTCTGTAGAGCCTTCCTGCCCGCCAGCAGATCAACGCTCCCGCCCGGCTTGGTGTCGGCTGCAGCATGCCGTAGCTTAAAGAGGGATTGGTACAGTAGCTAAAGACCAGTTGGTACAATAGTCAGGGAGGGAGGCTTTTGCTCAGAGGAGGGGTACGTGGTTGGGGCGTGCTGAGTCTTCCAGCCCCCCACCTCGGGAAGGCAGCCTGAGGATCGGAGCTGCCGCAGGTTTCCACTTGCACCCAGAGCCCCCGGGGTTTTGCCTTGCCGCTGCCTTTCTTTTCCACGTCAGCCTTTCCTGTCCCGTTGGCGTGGGGCTGAGGCCGGCCAGCAGCCAGGCGCCCCTCCTGCCTGTGGCTCCCCGCCCTCTCCCGTGGGAAGGGGAGGGAAGAGAAAGAGGGCGAAAAGCCTGCCGGCTCAGGACGACGACACGTTACCGAGGAAAGCCAGAGCTGCCCGCGGAGCGCGAGCCCAGGTGCGTGCGAGGCGCTGGCGAGGGGCAAGGCGAGGCGCGCGGGGCGGGGCCGCGCCGGCGGGCTGCCCGCGGGGCAAAAGGTGGTGGGGAAACGAACTCGGTGCCCTTGGGCCCAGCGTCCCGCGACCTGGCCGCTCGTCTAACGGAGATCCCCACCGACGGCGGCCGCACAGCGACCCCTACAGGCCTCACGCCGCCCTGCGCCCCGCCGCTCGGACCCGCGCCCTGCGCGCCCGCCCCGCCGACGCGCGCCGCCTCCCGCGCCCACGGCACCCCGACGCCGCCCGCCTCACGCCCCGCTCCGCGCACCAGCCTCACCCTCCCCGCGCACAACAGCCTCTCGCCGCACCCGCCTCCCTTTCTCCCGCTCTGCCCGGGACCTCGAGCCACACACCAACCCCACCTGCCCCCACCCCCCACCCCCGCCTCCAGCTGCACCCGGGCGGCACCGCCACGGCCCCTCGCCTTCCTCGCCGCTTCCCTGCCCGCTCCTCCCCCTCCGGCAAGCTTCTCCTCTGCTGCCAGAGCCCAACACCTCCTGCTGCTGCCAGGTACCCGGGTGCTCGGGGCCTCGGAGCGTCACCAAAATTTCCCAGCTGGCCCGTGCCCACCCCGGAGACAGGCTGCTGCCCTGCGCAGGGGAGCAGGGCAAGAGGAGTTCCTTCTTCCTGGGCACGAGGTGGCCCCTTCCAGCTGGGGCGCTCCGAATGCGCTTTTACACTTGGTTCTCATGCTTTTCGAGCGCTTCAGGTACGGCAGGATTTGACCCCTCGCCGCTCAACACGCGCACAGGTGCGCACACACACACACGTACTGCTGTTTTGCAAAGCAACTCTAAGCCTGCGGCGTCATCATCCACCTGCTCCTTTCTTGATCGAAACGTCCCTGGCCGTCTGTGCTGCTACAGTTACTTCCCTGCGATGCCAGGTAACGGGAGGGTTTTGCAGAGGTGCTGGAGGGGCCGGCGCGCTGGCCTTCTCTCGGTGGTCCAGGGGTGTCCCTTATTCCTCGGGGGGTGGGGGGGTGGGGGGGGCCGTCCTTCTCCTCCTTGCAATGAGCTGGGCTCCTTTAGTCGTGCTTACTTAACCATGACCGTGCAGCAGACCGCGTAAACCACCTACCTACCTATCTTCGCCTTACGAAACTTCCTGCCAGTTAGACTCATAGAATCCTTTAGGTGGGAAAAGACCCTTAAGATCATCAAGTCCAACCGTAAACCTAGCTCTGCCAAGTCCACCGCTAAGCCATGTCCCTAAGCGCCGCGTCGGCACGTCTTTTAAAGACCTCCAGGGGCGGTGACTCCACCACTTCCCTGGGCGGCCTGTTCCAGCGCTTGACAACCCTTTCGGTGAAGAATTTTTCCCTGAGAGCCGATCTAAAGCTCCCCTGGCGCAACCTGAGGCCGTTTCCTCTCGTCCCATCGCCCGTTACCTGGGAGAAGAGACTGACACCCCCCTCGCTACAACCTCCTTCCGGGTAGTTGTACAGAGCGACAAGGTCTCCCCTCAGGCTCCTCTTCTCCAGACTGAACGACCCCGGTTCCCTCAGCTGCCTCCTCAGCAGGCGTGTGCTCTAGACCCTTCACCGGCTTCGTTGCCCTCCTTTGGCCGCGCTCCAGCACCTCAGTGTCTTTCTCGTAGCGAGGGGCCCAAACCCGAAGACGGTACTCGAGGTGCGGCCTCACCGGTGCCGAGCACAGGGGGACGCTCGCTTCCCTAGTCCTGCTGGCCACACGATTTCTGATACAAGCCAGGATGCTGTTGGCCGCCTTGGCCACCTGGGCACACTGCCGGCTCACGTTCAGCCGGCTGTCGACCAACACCCCCAGGTCCTTTGCCCGCCGGGCAGCTTTCCAGCCACTCTTCGCCAAGCCCGTAGCGTTGCACGGGGTTGTTGGGACCCGGGTGCAGGACCCGGCACTTGGCCTGCTTGAACCTCACGCAGCTGGCCTCGGCCCATCGATCCAGCCTGTCCAGAGCCCTCTGTAGAGCCTTCCTGCCCGCCAGCAGATCAACGCTCCCGCCCGGCTTGGTGTCGGCTGCAGCATGCCGTAGCTTAAAGAGGGATTGGTACAGTAGCTAAAGACCAGTTGGTACAATAGTCAGGGAGGGAGGCTTTTGCTCAGAGGAGGGGTACGTGGTTGGGGCGTGCTGAGTCTTCCAGCCCCCCACCTCGGGAAGGCAGCCTGAGGATCGGAGCTGCCGCAGGTTTCCACTTGCGCCCAGAGCCCCCGGGGTTTTGCCTTGCCGCTGCCTTTCTTTTCCACGTCAGCCTTTCCTGTCCCGTTGGCGTGGGGCTGAGGCCGGCCAGCAGCCAGGCGCCCCTCCTGCCTGTGGCTCCCCGCCCTCTCCCGTGGGAAGGGGAGGGAAGAGAAAGAGGGCGAAAAGCCTGCCGGCTCAGGACGACGACACGTTACCGAGGAAAGCCAGAGCTGCCCGCGGAGCGCGAGCCCAGGTGCGTGCGAGGCGCTGGCGAGGGGCAAGGCGAGGCGCGCGGGGCGGGGCCGCGCCGGCGGGCTGCCCGCGGGGCAAAAGGTGGTGGGGAATCGAACTCGGTGCCCTTGGGCCCAGCGTCCCGCGACCTGGCCGCTCGTCTAACGGAGATCCCCACCGACGGCGGCCGCACAGCGACCCCTACAGGCCTCACGCCGCCCTGCGCCCCGCCGCTCGGACCCGCGCCCTGCGCGCCCGCCCCGCCGACGCGCGCCGCCTCCCGCGCCCACGGCACCCCGACGCCGCCCGCCTCACGCCCCGCTCCGCGCACCAGCCTCACCCTCCCCGCGCACAACAGCCTCTCGCCGCACCCGCCTCCCTTTCTCCCGCTCTGCCCGGGACCTCGAGCCACACACCAACCCCACCTGCCCCCACCCCCCACCCCCCACCCCCGCCTCCAGCTGCACCCGGGCGGCACCGCCACGGCCCCTCGCCTTCCTCGCCGCTTCCCTGCCCGCTCCTCCCCCTCCGGCAAGCTTCTCCTCTGCTGCCAGAGCCCAACACCTCCTGCTGCTGCCAGGTACCCGGGTGCTCGGGGCCTCGGAGCGTCACCAAAATTTCCCAGCTGGCCCGTGCCCACCCCGGAGACAGGCTGCTGCCCTGCGCAGGGGAGCAGGGCAAGAGGAGTTCCTTCTTCCTGGGCACGAGGTGGCCCCTTCCAGCTGGGGCGCTCCGAATGCGCTTTTACACTTGGTTCTCATGCTTTTCGAGCGCTTCAGGTACGGCAGGATTTGACCCCTCGCCGCTCAACACGCGCACAGGCGCGCACACACACACACGTACTGCTGTTTTGCAAAGCAACTCTAAGCCTGCGGCGTCATCATCCACCTGCTCCTTTCTTGATCGAAACGTCCCTGGCCGTCTGTCCTGCTACAGTTACTTCCCTGCGATGCCAGGTAACGGGAGGGTTTTGCAGAGGTGCTGGAGGGGCCGGCGCGCTGGCCTTCTCTCGGTGGTCCGGGGGTGTCCCTTATTCCTCGGGGGGTGGGGGGGTGGGGGGGGCCGTCCTTCTCCTCCTTGCAATGAGCTGGGCTCCTTTAGTCGTGCTTACTTAACCATGACCGTGCAGCAGACCGCGTAAACCACCTACCTACCTATCTTCGCCTTACGAAACTTCCTGCCAGTTAGACTCATAGAATCCTTTAGGTGGGAAAAGACCCTTAAGATCATCAAGTCCAACCGTAAACCTAGCTCTGCCAAGTCCACCGCTAAGCCATGTCCCTAAGCGCCGCGTCGGCACGTCTTTTAAAGACCTCCAGGGGCGGTGACTCCACCACTTCCCTGGGCGGCCTGTTCCAGCGCTTGACAACCCTTTCGGTGAAGAATTTTTCCCTGAGAGCCGATCTAAAGCTCCCCTGGCACAACCTGAGGCCGTTTCCTCTCGTCCCATCGCCCGTTACCTGGGAGAAGAGACTGACACCCCCCTCGCTACAACCTCCTTCCGGGTAGTTGTAGAGAGCGACAAGGTCTCCCCTCAGGCTCCTCTTCTCCAGACTGAACGACCCCGGTTCCCTCAGCTGCCTCCTCAGCAGGCGTGTGCTCTAGACCCTTCACCGGCTTCGTTGCCCTCCTTTGGCCGCGCTCCAGCACCTCAGTGTCTTTCTCGTAGCGAGGGGCCCAAACCCGAAGACGGTACTCGAGGTGCGGCCTCACCGGTGCCGAGCACAGGGGGACGCTCGCTTCCCTAGTCCTGCTGGCCACACGATTTCTGATACAAGCCAGGATGCTGTTGGCCGCCTTGGCCACCTGGGCACACTGCCGGCTCATGTTCAGCCGGCTGTCGACCAACACCCCCAGGTCCTTTGCCCGCCGGGCAGCTTTCCAGCCACTCTTCGCCAAGCCCGTAGCGTTGCACGGGGTTGTTGGGACCCGGGTGCAGGACCCGGCACTTGGCCTGCTTGAACCTCACACAGCTGGCCTCGGCCCATCGATCCAGCCTGTCCAGAGCCCTCTGTAGAGCCTTCCTGCCCGCCAGCAGATCAACGCTCCCGCCCGGCTTGGTGTCGGCTGCAGCATGCCGTAGCTTAAAGAGGGATTGGTACAGTAGCTAAAGACCAGTTGGTACAATAGTCAGGGAGGGAGGCTTTTGCTCAGAGGAGGGGTACGTGGTTGGGGCGTGCTGAGTCTTCCAGCCCCCCACCTCGGGAAGGCAGCCTGAGGATCGGAGCTGCCGCAGGTTTCCACTTGCGCCCAGAGCCCCCGGGGTTTTGCCTTGCCGCTGCCTTTCTTTTCCACGTCAGCCTTTCCTGTCCCGTTGGCGTGGGGCTGAGGCCGGCCAGCAGCCAGGCGCCCCTCCTGCCTGTGGCTCCCCGCCCTCTCCCGTGGGAAGGGGAGGGAAGAGAAAGAGGGCGAAAAGCCTGCCGGCTCAGGACGACGACACGTTACCGAGGAAAGCCAGAGCTGCCCGCGGAGCGCGAGCCCAGGTGCGTGCGAGGCGCTGGCGAGGGGCAAGGCGAGGCGCGCGGGGCGGGGCCGCGCCGGCGGGCTGCCCGCGGGGCAAAAGGTGGTGGGGAATCGAACTCGGTGCCCTTGGGCCCAGCGTCCCGCGACCTGGCCGCTCGTCTAACGGAGATCCCCACCGACGGCGGCCGCACAGCGACCCCTACAGGCCTCACGCCGCCCTGCGCCCCGCCGCTCGGACCCGCGCCCTGCGCGCCCGCCCCGCCGACGCGCGCCGCCTCCCGCGCCCACGGCACCCCGACGCCGCCCGCCTCACGCCCCGCTCCGCGCACCAGCCTCACCCTCCCCGCGCACAACAGCCTCTCGCCGCACCCGCCTCCCTTTCTCCCGCTCTGCCCGGGACCTCGAGCCACACACCAACCCCACCTGCCCCCACCCCCCACCCCCGCCTCCAGCTGCACCCGGGCGGCACCGCCACGGCCCCTCGCCTTCCTCGCCGCTTCCCTGCCCGCTCCTCCCCCTCCGGCAAGCTTCTCCTCTGCTGCCAGAGCCCAACACCTCCTGCTGCTGCCAGGTACCCGGGTGCTCGGGGCCTCGGAGCGTCACCAAAATTTCCCAGCTGGCCCGTGCCCACCCCGGAGACAGGCTGCTGCCCTGCGCAGGGGAGCAGGGCAAGAGGAGTTCCTTCTTCCTGGGCACGAGGTGGCCCCTTCCAGCTGGGGCGCTCCGAATGCGCTTTTACACTTGGTTCTCATACTTTTCGAGCGCTTCAGGTACGGCAGGATTTGACCCCTCGCCGCTCAACACGTGCACAGGCGCGCACACACACACACGTACTGCTGTTTTGCAAAGCAACTCTAAGCCTGCGGCGTCATCATCCACCTGCTCCTTTCTTGATCGAAACGTCCCTGGCCGTCTGTGCTGCTACAGTTACTTCCCTGCGATGCCAGGTAACGGGAGGGTTTTGCAGAGGTGCTGGAGGGGCCGGCGCGCTGGCCTTCTCTCGGTGGTCCGGGGGTGTCCCTTATTCCTCGGGGGGTGGGGGGGTGGGGGGGGCCGTCCTTCTCCTCCTTGCAATGAGCTGGGCTCCTTTAGTCGTGCTTACTTAACCATGACCGTGCAGCAGACCGCGTAAACCACCTACCTACCTATCTTCGCCTTACGAAACTTCCTGCCAGTTAGACTCATAGAATCCTTTAGGTGGGAAAAGACCCTTAAGATCATCAAGTCCAACCGTAAACCTAGCTCTGCCAAGTCCACCGCTAAGCCATGTCCCTAAGCGCCGCGTCGGCACGTCTTTTAAAGACCTCCAGGGGCGGTGACTCCACCACTTCCCTGGGCGGCCTGTTCCAGCGCTTGACAACCCTTTCGGTGAAGAATTTTTCCCTGAGAGCCGATCTAAAGCTCCCCTGGCGCAACCTGAGGCCGTTTCCTCTCGTCCCATCGCCCGTTACCTGGGAGAAGAGACTGACACCCCCCTCGCTACAACCTCCTTCCGGGTAGTTGTAGAGAGCGACAAGGTCTCCCCTCAGGCTCCTCTTCTCCAGACTGAACGACCCCGGTTCCCTCAGCTGCCTCCTCAGCAGGCGTGTGCTCTAGACCCTTCACCGGCTTCGTTGCCCTCCTTTGGCCGCGCTCCAGCACCTCAGTGTCTTTCTCGTAGCGAGGGGCCCAAACCTGAAGACGGTACTCGAGGTGCGGCCTCACCGGTGCCGAGCACAGGGGGACGCTCGCTTCCCTAGTCCTGCTGGCCACACGATTTCTGATACAAGCCAGGATGCTGTTGGCCGCCTTGGCCACCTGGGCACACTGCCGGCTCACGTTCAGCCGGCTGTCGACCAACACCCCCAGGTCCTTTGCCCGCCGGGCAGCTTTCCAGCCACTCTTCGCCAAGCCCGTAGCGTTGCACGGGGTTGTTGGGACCCGGGTGCAGGACCCGGCACTTGGCCTGCTTGAACCTCACGCAGCTGGCCTCGGCCCATCGATCCAGCCTGTCCAGAGCCCTCTGTAGAGCCTTCCTGCCCGCCAGCAGATCAACGCTCCCGCCCGGCTTGGTGTCGGCTGCAGCATGCCGTAGCTTAAAGAGGGATTGGTACAGTAGCTAAAGACCAGTTGGTACAATAGTCAGGGAGGGAGGCTTTTGCTCAGAGGAGGGGTACGTGGTTGGGGCGTGCTGAGTCTTCCAGCCCCCCACCTCGGGAAGGCAGCCTGAGGATCGGAGCTGCCGCAGGTTTCCACTTGCGCCCAGAGCCCCCGGGGTTTTGCCTTGCCGCTGCCTTTCTTTTCCACGTCAGCCTTTCCTGTCCCGTTGGCGTGGGGCTGAGGCCGGGCAGCAGCCAGGCGCCCCTCCTGCCTGTGGCTCCCCGCCCTCTCCCGTGGGAAGGGGAGGGAAGAGAAAGAGGGCGAAAAGCCTGCCGGCTCAGGACGACGACACGTTACCGAGGAAAGCCAGAGCTGCCCGCGGAGCGCGAGCCCAGGTGCGTGCGAGGCGCTGGCGAGGGGCAAGGCGAGGCGCGCGGGGCGGGGCCGCGCCGGCGGGCTGCCCGCGGGGCAAAAGGTGGTGGGGAATCGAACTCGGTGCCCTTGGGCCCAGCGTCCCGCGACCTGGCCGCTCGTCTAACGGAGATCCCCACCGACGGCGGCCGCACAGCGACCCCTACAGGCCTCACGCCGCCCTGCGCCCCGCCGCTCGGACCCGCGCCCTGCGCGCCCGCCCCGCCGACGCGCGCCGCCTCCCGCGCCCACGGCACCCCGACGCCGCCCGCCTCACGCCCCGCTCCGCGCACCAGCCTCACCCTCCCCGCGCACAACAGCCTCTCGCCGCACCCGCCTCCCTTTCTCCCGCTCTGCCCGGGACCTCGAGCCACACACCAACCCCACCTGACCCCACCCCCCACCCCCGCCTCCAGCTGCACCCGGGCGGCACCGCCACGGCCCCTCGCCTTCCTCGCCGCTTCCCTGCCCGCTCCTCCCCCTCCGGCAAGCTTCTCCTCTGCTGCCAGAGCCCAACACCTCCTGCTGCTGCCAGGTACCCGGGTGCTCGGGGCCTCGGAGCGTCACCAAAATTTCCCAGCTGGCCCGTGCCCACCCCGGAGACAGGCTGCTGCCCTGCGCAGGGGAGCAGGGCAAGAGGAGTTCCTTCTTCCTGGGCACGAGGTGGCCCCTTCCAGCTGGGGCGCTCCGAATGCGCTTTTACACTTGGTTCTCATGCTTTTCGAGCGCTTCAGGTACGGCAGGATTTGACCCCTCGCCGCTCAACACGCGCACAGGCGCGCACACACACACACGTACTGCTGTTTTGCAAAGCAACTCTAAGCCTGCGGCGTCATCATCCACCTGCTCCTTTCTTGATCGAAACGTCCCTGGCCGTCTGTCCTGCTACAGTTACTTCCCTGCGATGCCAGGTAACGGGAGGGTTTTGCAGAGGTGCTGGAGGGGCCGGCGCGCTGGCCTTCTCTCGGTGGTCCGGGGGTGTCCCTTATTCCTCGGGGGGTGGGGGGGTGGGGGGGGCCGTCCTTCTCCTCCTTGCAATGAGCTGGGCTCCTTTAGTCGTGCTTACTTAACCATGACCGTGCAGCAGACCGCGTAAACCACCTACCTACCTATCTTCGCCTTACGAAACTTCCTGCCAGTTAGACTCATAGAATCCTTTAGGTGGGAAAAGACCCTTAAGATCATCAAGTCCAACCGTAAACCTAGCTCTGCCAAGTCCACTGCTAAGCCATGTCCCTAAGCGCCGCGTCGGCACGTCTTTTAAAGACCTCCAGGGGCGGTGACTCCACCACTTCCCTGGGCGGCCTGTTCCAGCGCTTGACAACCCTTTCGGTGAAGAATTTTTCCCTGAGAGCCGATCTAAAGCTCCCCTGGCGCAACCTGAGGCCGTTTCCTCTCGTCCCATCGCCCGTTACCTGGGAGAAGAGACTGACACCCCCCTCGCTACAACCTCCTTCCGGGTAGTTGTACAGAGCGACAAGGTCTCCCCTCAGGCTCCTCTTCTCCAGACTGAACGACCCCGGTTCCCTCAGCTGCCTCCTCAGCAGGCGTGTGCTCTAGACCCTTCACCGGCTTCGTTGCCCTCCTTTGGCCGCGCTCCAGCACCTCAGTGTCTTTCTCGTAGCGAGGGGCCCAAACCCGAAGACGGTACTCGAGGTGCGGCCTCACCGGTGCCGAGCACAGGGGGACGCTCGCTTCCCTAGTCCTGCTGGCCACACGATTTCTGATACAAGCCAGGATGCTGTTGGCCGCCTTGGCCACCTGGGCACACTGCCGGCTCACGTTCAGCCGGCTGTCGACCAACACCCCCAGGTCCTTTGCCCGCCGGGCAGCTTTCCAGCCACTCTTCGCCAAGCCCGTAGCGTTGCACGGGGTTGTTGGGACCCGGGTGCAGGACCCGGCACTTGGCCTGCTTGAACCTCACGCAGCTGGCCTCGGCCCATCGATCCAGCCTGTCCAGAGCCCTCTGTAGAGCCTTCCTGCCCGCCAGCAGATCAACGCTCCCGCCCGGCTTGGTGTCGGCTGCAGCATGCCGTAGCTTAAAGAGGGATTGGTACAGTAGCTAAAGACCAGTTGGTACAATAGTCAGGGAGGGAGGCTTTTGCTCAGAGGAGGGGTACGTGGTTGGGGCGTGCTGAGTCTTCCAGCCCCCCACCTCGGGAAGGCAGCCTGAGGATCGGAGCTGCCGCAGGTTTCCACTTGCGCCCAGAGCCCCCGGGGTTTTGCCTTGCCGCTGCCTTTCTTTTCCACGTCAGCCTTTCCTGTCCCGTTGGCGTGGGGCTGAGGCCGGCCAGCAGCCAGGCGCCCCTCCTGCCTGTGGCTCCCCGCCCTCTCCCGTGGGAAGGGGAGGGAAGAGAAAGAGGGCGAAAAGCCTGCCGGCTCAGGACGACGACACGTTACCGAGGAAAGCCAGAGCTGCCCGCGGAGCGCGAGCCCAGGTGCGTGCGAGGCGCTGGCGAGGGGCAAGGCGAGGCGCGCGGGGCGGGGCCGCGCCGGCGGGCTGCCCGCGGGGCAAAAGGTGGTGGGGAATCGAACTCGGTGCCCTTGGGCCCAGCGTCCCGCGACCTGGCCGCTCGTCTAACGGAGATCCCCACCGACGGCGGCCGCACAGCGACCCCTACAGGCCTCACGCCGCCCTGCGCCCCGCCGCTCGGACCCGCGCCCTGCGCGCCCGCCCCGCCGACGCGCGCCGCCTCCCGCGCCCACGGCACCCCGACGCCGCCCGCCTCACGCCCCGCTCCGCGCACCAGCCTCACCCTCCCCGCGCACAACAGCCTCTCGCCGCACCCGCCTCCCTTTCTCCCGCTCTGCCCGGGACCTCGAGCCACACACCAACCCCACCTGACCCCACCCCCCACCCCCGCCTCCAGCTGCACCCGGGCGGCACCGCCACGGCCCCTCGCCTTCCTCGCCGCTTCCCTGCCCGCTCCTCCCCCTCCGGCAAGCTTCTCCTCTGCTGCCAGAGCCCAACACCTCCTGCTGCTGCCAGGTACCCGGGTGCTCGGGGCCTCGGAGCGTCACCAAAATTTCCCAGCTGGCCCGTGCCCACCCCGGAGACAGGCTGCTGCCCTGCGCAGGGGAGCAGGGCAAGAGGAGTTCCTTCTTCCTGGGCACGAGGTGGCCCCTTCCAGCTGGGGCGCTCCGAATGCGCTTTTACACTTGGTTCTCATGCTTTTCGAGCGCTTCAGGTACGGCAGGATTTGACCCCTCGCCGCTCAACACGCGCACAGGCGCGCACACACACACACGTACTGCTGTTTTGCAAAGCAACTCTAAGCCTGCGGCGTCATCATCCACCTGCTCCTTTCTTGATCGAAACGTCCCTGGCCGTCTGTCCTGCTACAGTTACTTCCCTGCGATGCCAGGTAACGGGAGGGTTTTGCAGAGGTGCTGGAGGGGCCGGTGCGCTGGCCTTCTCTCGGTGGTCCGGGGGTGTCCCTTATTCCTCGGGGGGTGGGGGGGTGGGGGGGGCCGTCCTTCTCCTCCTTGCAATGAGCTGGGCTCCTTTAGTCGTGCTTACTTAACCATGACCGTGCAGCAGACCGCGTAAACCACCTACCTACCTATCTTCGCCTTACGAAACTTCCTGCCAGTTAGACTCATAGAATCCTTTAGGTGGGAAAAGACCCTTAAGATCATCAAGTCCAACCGTAAACCTAGCTCTGCCAAGTCCACCGCTAAGCCATGTCCCTAAGCGCCGCGTCGGCACGTCTTTTAAAGACCTCCAGGGGCGGTGACTCCACCACTTCCCTGGGCGGCCTGTTCCAGCGCTTGACAACCCTTTCGGTGAAGAATTTTTCCCTGAGAGCCGATCTAAAGCTCCCCTGGCGCAACCTGAGGCCGTTTCCTCTCGTCCCATCGCCCGTTACCTGGGAGAAGAGACTGACACCCCCCTCGCTACAACCTCCTTCCGGGTAGTTGTAGAGAGCGACAAGGTCTCCCCTCAGGCTCCTCTTCTCCAGACTGAACGACCCCGGTTCCCTCAGCTGCCTCCTCAGCAGGCGTGTGCTCTAGACCCTTCACCGGCTTCGTTGCCCTCCTTTGGCCGCGCTCCAGCACCTCAGTGTCTTTCTCGTAGCGAGGGGCCCAAACCTGAAGACGGTACTCGAGGTGCGGCCTCACCGGTGCCGAGCACAGGGGGACGCTCGCTTCCCTAGTCCTGCTGGCCACACGATTTCTGATACAAGCCAGGATGCTGTTGGCCGCCTTGGCCACCTGGGCACACTGCCGGCTCACGTTCAGCCGGCTGTCGACCAACACCCCCAGGTCCTTTGCCCGCCGGGCAGCTTTCCAGCCACTCTTCGCCAAGCCCGTAGCGTTGCACGGGGTTGTTGGGACCCGGGTGCAGGACCCGGCACTTGGCCTGCTTGAACCTCACACAGCTGGCCTCGGCCCATCGATCCAGCCTGTCCAGAGCCCTCTGTAGAGCCTTCCTGCCCGCCAGCAGATCAACGCTCCCGCCCGGCTTGGTGTCGGCTGCAGCATGCCGTAGCTTAAAGAGGGATTGGTACAGTAGCTAAAGACCAGTTGGTACAATAGTCAGGGAGGGAGGCTTTTGCTCAGAGGAGGGGTACGTGGTTGGGGCGTGCTGAGTCTTCCAGCCCCCCACCTCGGGAAGGCAGCCTGAGGATCGGAGCTGCCGCAGGTTTCCACTTGCGCCCAGAGCCCCCGGGGTTTTGCCTTGCCGCTGCCTTTCTTTTCCACGTCAGCCTTTCCTGTCCCGTTGGCGTGGGGCTGAGGCCGGCCAGCAGCCAGGCGCCCCTCCTGCCTGTGGCTCCCCGCCCTCTCCCGTGGGAAGGGGAGGGAAGAGAAAGAGGGCGAAAAGCCTGCCGGCTCAGGACGACGACACGTTACCGAGGAAAGCCAGAGCTGCCCGCGGAGCGCGAGCCCAGGTGCGTGCGAGGCGCTGGCGAGGGGCAAGGCGAGGCGCGCGGGGCGGGGCCGCGCCGGCGGGCTGCCCGCGGGGCAAAAGGTGGTGGGGAATCGAACTCGGTGCCCTTGGGCCCAGCGTCCCGCGACCTGGCCGCTCGTCTAACGGAGATCCCCACCGACGGCGGCCGCACAGCGACCCCTACAGGCCTCACGCCGCCCTGCGCCCCGCCGCTCGGACCCGCGCCCTGCGCGCCCGCCCCGCCGACGCGCGCCGCCTCCCGCGCCCACGGCACCCCGACGCCGCCCGCCTCACGCCCCGCTCCGCGCACCAGCCTCACCCTCCCCGCGCACAACAGCCTCTCGCCGCACCCGCCTCCCTTTCTCCCGCTCTGCCCGGGACCTCGAGCCACACACCAACCCCACCTGCCCCCACCCCCCACCCCCCACCCCCGCCTCCAGCTGCACCCGGGCGGCACCGCCACGGCCCCTCGCCTTCCTCGCCGCTTCCCTGCCCGCTCCTCCCCCTCCGGCAAGCTTCTCCTCTGCTGCCAGAGCCCAACACCTCCTGCTGCTGCCAGGTACCCGGGTGCTCGGGGCCTCGGAGCGTCACCAAAATTTCCCAGCTGGCCCGTGCCCACCCCGGAGACAGGCTGCTGCCCTGCGCAGGGGAGCAGGGCAAGAGGAGTTCCTTCTTCCTGGGCACGAGGTGGCCCCTTCCAGCTGGGGCGCTCCGAATGCGCTTTTACACTTGGTTCTCATGCTTTTCGAGCGCTTCAGGTACGGCAGGATTTGACCCCTCGCCGCTCAACACGCGCACAGGCGCGCACACACACACACGTACTGCTGTTTTGCAAAGCAACTCTAAGCCTGCGGCGTCATCATCCACCTGCTCCTTTCTTGATCGAAACGTCCCTGGCCGTCTGTGCTGCTACAGTTACTTCCCTGCGATGCCAGGTAACGGGAGGGTTTTGCAGAGGTGCTGGAGGGGCCGGCGCGCTGGCCTTCTCTCGGTGGTCCGGGGGTGTCCCTTATTCCTCGGGGGGTGGGGGGGTGGGGGGGGCCGTCCTTCTCCTCCTTGCAATGAGCTGGGCTCCTTTAGTCGTGCTTACTTAACCATGACCGTGCAGCAGACCGCGTAAACCACCTACCTACCTATCTTCGCCTTACGAAACTTCCTGCCAGTTAGACTCATAGAATCCTTTAGGTGGGAAAAGACCCTTAAGATCATCAAGTCCAACCGTAAACCTAGCTCTGCCAAGTCCACCGCTAAGCCATGTCCCTAAGCGCCGCGTCGGCACGTCTTTTAAAGACCTCCAGGGGCGGTGACTCCACCACTTCCCTGGGCGGCCTGTTCCAGCGCTTGACAACCCTTTCGGTGAAGAATTTTTCCCTGAGAGCCGATCTAAAGCTCCCCTGGCGCAACCTGAGGCCGTTTCCTCTCGTCCCATCGCCCGTTACCTGGGAGAAGAGACTGACACCCCCCTCGCTACAACCTCCTTCCGGGTAGTTGTAGAGAGCGACAAGGTCTCCCCTCAGGCTCCTCTTCTCCAGACTGAACGACCCCGGTTCCCTCAGCTGCCTCCTCAGCAGGCGTGTGCTCTAGACCCTTCACCGGCTTCGTTGCCCTCCTTTGGCCGCGCTCCAGCACCTCAGTGTCTTTCTCGTAGCGAGGGGCCCAAACCCGAAGACGGTACTCGAGGTGCGGCCTCACCGGTGCCGAGCACAGGGGGACGCTCGCTTCCCTAGTCCTGCTGGCCACACGATTTCTGATACAAGCCAGGATGCTGTTGGCCGCCTTGGCCACCTGGGCACACTGCCGGCTCACGTTCAGCCGGCTGTCGACCAACACCCCCAGGTCCTTTGCCCGCCGGGCAGCTTTCCAGCCACTCTTCGCCAAGCCCGTAGCGTTGCACGGGGTTGTTGGGACCCGGGTGCAGGACCCGGCACTTGGCCTGCTTGAACCTCACGCAGCTGGCCTCGGCCCATCGATCCAGCCTGTCCAGAGCCCTCTGTAGAGCCTTCCTGCCCGCCAGCAGATCAACGCTCCCGCCCGGCTTGGTGTCGGCTGCAGCATGCCGTAGCTTAAAGAGGGATTGGTACAGTAGCTAAAGACCAGTTGGTACAATAGTCAGGGAGGGAGGCTTTTGCTCAGAGGAGGGGTACGTGGTTGGGGCGTGCTGAGTCTTCCAGCCCCCCACCTCGGGAAGGCAGCCTGAGGATCGGAGCTGCCGCAGGTTTCCACTTGCGCCCAGAGCCCCCGGGGTTTTGCCTTGCCGCTGCCTTTCTTTTCCACGTCAGCCTTTCCTGTCCCGTTGGCGTGGGGCTGAGGCCGGCCAGCAGCCAGGCGCCCCTCCTGCCTGTGGCTCCCCGCCCTCTCCCGTGGGAAGGGGAGGGAAGAGAAAGAGGGCGAAAAGCCTGCCAGCTCAGGACGACGACACGTTACCGAGGAAAGCCAGAGCTGCCCGCGGAGCGCGAGCCCAGGTGCGTGCGAGGCGCTGGCGAGGGGCAAGGCGAGGCGCGCGGGGCGGGGCCGCGCCGGCGGGCTGCCCGCGGGGCAAAAGGTGGTGGGGAATCGAACTCGGTGCCCTTGGGCCCAGCGTCCCGCGACCTGGCCGCTCGTCTAACGGAGATCCCCACCGACGGCGGCCGCACAGCGACCCCTACAGGCCTCACGCCGCCCTGCGCCCCGCCGCTCGGACCCGCGCCCTGCGCGCCCGCCCCGCCGACGCGCGCCGCCTCCCGCGCCCACGGCACCCCGACGCCGCCCGCCTCACGCCCCGCTCCGCGCACCAGCCTCACCCTCCCCGCGCACAACAGCCTCTCGCCGCACCCGCCTCCCTTTCTCCCGCTCTGCCCGGGACCTCGAGCCACACACCAACCCCACCTGACCCCACCCCCCACCCCCCACCCCCGCCTCCAGCTGCACCCGGGCGGCACCGCCACGGCCCCTCGCCTTCCTCGCCGCTTCCCTGCCCGCTCCTCCCCCTCCGGCAAGCTTCTCCTCTGCTGCCAGAGCCCAACACCTCCTGCTGCTGCCAGGTACCCGGGTGCTCGGGGCCTCGGAGCGTCACCAAAATTTCCCAGCTGGCCCGTGCCCACCCCGGAGACAGGCTGCTGCCCTGCGCAGGGGAGCAGGGCAAGAGGAGTTCCTTCTTCCTGGGCACGAGGTGGCCCCTTCCAGCTGGGGCGCTCCGAATGCGCTTTTACACTTGGTTCTCATGCTTTTCGAGCGCTTCAGGTACGGCAGGATTTGACCCCTCGCCGCTCAACACGCGCACAGGCGCGCACACACACACACGTACTGCTGTTTTGCAAAGCAACTCTAAGCCTGCGGCGTCATCATCCACCTGCTCCTTTCTTGATCGAAACGTCCCTGGCCGTCTGTGCTGCTACAGTTACTTCCCTGCGATGCCAGGTAACGGGAGGGTTTTGCAGAGGTGCTGGAGGGGCCGGCGCGCTGGCCTTCTCTCGGTGGTCCGGGGGTGTCCCTTATTCCTCGGGGGGTGGGGGGGTGGGGGGGGCCGTCCTTCTCCTCCTTGCAATGAGCTGGGCTCCTTTAGTCGTGCTTACTTAACCATGACCGTGCAGCAGACCGCGTAAACCACCTACCTACCTATCTTCGCCTTACGAAACTTCCTGCCAGTTAGACTCATAGAATCCTTTAGGTGGGAAAAGACCCTTAAGATCATCAAGTCCAACCGTAAACCTAGCTCTGCCAAGTCCACCGCTAAGCCATGTCCCTAAGCGCCGCGTCGGCACGTCTTTTAAAGACCTCCAGGGGCGGTGACTCCACCACTTCCCTGGGCGGCCTGTTCCAGCGCTTGACAACCCTTTCGGTGAAGAATTTTTCCCTGAGAGCCGATCTAAAGCTCCCCTGGCGCAACCTGAGGCCGTTTCCTCTCGTCCCATCGCCCGTTACCTGGGAGAAGAGACTGACACCCCCCTCGCTACAACCTCCTTCCGGGTAGTTGTAGAGAGCGACAAGGTCTCCCCTCAGGCTCCTCTTCTCCAGACTGAACGACCCCGGTTCCCTCAGCTGCCTCCTCAGCAGGCGTGTGCTCTAGACCCTTCACCGGCTTCGTTGCCCTCCTTTGGCCGCGCTCCAGCACCTCAGTGTCTTTCTCGTAGCGAGGGGCCCAAACCCGAAGACGGTACTCGAGGTGCGGCCTCACCGGTGCCGAGCACAGGGGGACGCTCGCTTCCCTAGTCCTGCTGGCCACACGATTTCTGATACAAGCCAGGATGCTGTTGGCCGCCTTGGCCACCTGGGCACACTGCCGGCTCACGTTCAGCCGGCTGTCGACCAACACCCCCAGGTCCTTTGCCCGCCGGGCAGCTTTCCAGCCACTCTTCGCCAAGCCCGTAGCGTTGCACGGGGTTGTTGGGACCCGGGTGCAGGACCCGGCACTTGGCCTGCTTGAACCTCACACAGCTGGCCTCGGCCCATCGATCCAGCCTGTCCAGAGCCCTCTGTAGAGCCTTCCTGCCCGCCAGCAGATCAACGCTCCCGCCCGGCTTGGTGTCGGCTGCAGCATGCCGTAGCTTAAAGAGGGATTGGTACAGTAGCTAAAGACCAGTTGGTACAATAGTCAGGGAGGGAGGCTTTTGCTCAGAGGAGGGGTACGTGGTTGGGGCGTGCTGAGTCTTCCAGCCCCCCACCTCGGGAAGGCAGCCTGAGGATCGGAGCTGCCGCAGGTTTCCACTTGCGCCCAGAGCCCCCGGGGTTTTGCCTTGCCGCTGCCTTTCTTTTCCACGTCAGCCTTTCCTGTCCCGTTGGCGTGGGGCTGAGGCCGGCCAGCAGCCAGGCGCCCCTCCTGCCTGTGGCTCCCCGCCCTCTCCCGTGGGAAGGGGAGGGAAGAGAAAGAGGGC
Organism: Aptenodytes patagonicus; assembly: GCF_965638725.1. Classification (NCBI taxonomy): domain Eukaryota; kingdom Metazoa; phylum Chordata; class Aves; order Sphenisciformes; family Spheniscidae; genus Aptenodytes; species Aptenodytes patagonicus. The sequence continues at coordinate 31,552 of NW_027472206.1, read as the reverse complement.
GAAAAGCCTGCCGGCTCAGGACGACGACACGTTACCGAGGAAAGCCAGAGCTGCCCGCGGAGCGCGAGCCCAGGTGCGTGCGAGGCGCTGGCGAGGGGCAAGGCGAGGCGCGCGGGGCGGGGCCGCGCCGGCGGGCTGCCCGCGGGGCAAAAGGTGGTGGGGAATCGAACTCGGTGCCCTTGGGCCCAGCGTCCCGCGACCTGGCCGCTCGTCTAACGGAGATCCCCACCGACGGCGGCCGCACAGCGACCCCTACAGGCCTCACGCCGCCCTGCGCCCCGCCGCTCGGACCCGCGCCCTGCGCGCCCGCCCCGCCGACGCGCGCCGCCTCCCGCGCCCACGGCACCCCGACGCCGCCCGCCTCACGCCCCGCTCCGCGCACCAGCCTCACCCTCCCCGCGCACAACAGCCTCTCGCCGCACCCGCCTCCCTTTCTCCCGCTCTGCCCGGGACCTCGAGCCACACACCAACCCCACCTGCCCCCACCCCCCACCCCCCACCCCCGCCTCCAGCTGCACCCGGGCGGCACCGCCACGGCCCCTCGCCTTCCTCGCCGCTTCCCTGCCCGCTCCTCCCCCTCCGGCAAGCTTCTCCTCTGCTGCCAGAGCCCAACACCTCCTGCTGCTGCCAGGTACCCGGGTGCTCGGGGCCTCGGAGCGTCACCAAAATTTCCCAGCTGGCCCGTGCCCACCCCGGAGACAGGCTGCTGCCCTGCGCAGGGGAGCAGGGCAAGAGGAGTTCCTTCTTCCTGGGCACGAGGTGGCCCCTTCCAGCTGGGGCGCTCCGAATGCGCTTTTACACTTGGTTCTCATGCTTTTCGAGCGCTTCAGGTACGGCAGGATTTGACCCCTCGCCGCTCAACACGCGCACAGGCGCGCACACACACACACGTACTGCTGTTTTGCAAAGCAACTCTAAGCCTGCGGCGTCATCATCCACCTGCTCCTTTCTTGATCGAAACGTCCCTGGCCGTCTGTGCTGCTACAGTTACTTCCCTGCGATGCCAGGTAACGGGAGGGTTTTGCAGAGGTGCTGGAGGGGCCGGCGCGCTGGCCTTCTCTCGGTGGTCCGGGGGTGTCCCTTATTCCTCGGGGGGTGGGGGGGTGGGGGGGGCCGTCCTTCTCCTCCTTGCAATGAGCTGGGCTCCTTTAGTCGTGCTTACTTAACCATGACCGTGCAGCAGACCGCGTAAACCACCTACCTACCTATCTTCGCCTTACGAAACTTCCTGCCAGTTAGACTCATAGAATCCTTTAGGTGGGAAAAGACCCTTAAGATCATCAAGTCCAACCGTAAACCTAGCTCTGCCAAGTCCACCGCTAAGCCATGTCCCTAAGCGCCGCGTCGGCACGTCTTTTAAAGACCTCCAGGGGCGGTGACTCCACCACTTCCCTGGGCGGCCTGTTCCAGCGCTTGACAACCCTTTCGGTGAAGAATTTTTCCCTGAGAGCCGATCTAAAGCTCCCCTGGCGCAACCTGAGGCCGTTTCCTCTCGTCCCATCGCCCGTTACCTGGGAGAAGAGACTGACACCCCCCTCGCTACAACCTCCTTCCGGGTAGTTGTAGAGAGCGACAAGGTCTCCCCTCAGGCTCCTCTTCTCCAGACTGAACGACCCCGGTTCCCTCAGCTGCCTCCTCAGCAGGCGTGTGCTCTAGACCCTTCACCGGCTTCGTTGCCCTCCTTTGGCCGCGCTCCAGCACCTCAGTGTCTTTCTCGTAGCGAGGGGCCCAAACCCGAAGACGGTACTCGAGGTGCGGCCTCACCGGTGCCGAGCACAGGGGGACGCTCGCTTCCCTAGTCCTGCTGGCCACACGATTTCTGATACAAGCCAGGATGCTGTTGGCCGCCTTGGCCACCTGGGCACACTGCCGGCTCACGTTCAGCCGGCTGTCGACCAACACCCCCAGGTCCTTTGCCCGCCGGGCAGCTTTCCAGCCACTCTTCGCCAAGCCCGTAGCGTTGCACGGGGTTGTTGGGACCCGGGTGCAGGACCCGGCACTTGGCCTGCTTGAACCTCACACAGCTGGCCTCGGCCCATCGATCCAGCCTGTCCAGAGCCCTCTGTAGAGCCTTCCTGCCCGCCAGCAGATCAACGCTCCCGCCCGGCTTGGTGTCGGCTGCAGCATGCCGTAGCTTAAAGAGGGATTGGTACAGTAGCTAAAGACCAGTTGGTACAATAGTCAGGGAGGGAGGCTTTTGCTCAGAGGAGGGGTACGTGGTTGGGGCGTGCTGAGTCTTCCAGCCCCCCACCTCGGGAAGGCAGCCTGAGGATCGGAGCTGCCGCAGGTTTCCACTTGCGCCCAGAGCCCCCGGGGTTTTGCCTTGCCGCTGCCTTTCTTTTCCACGTCAGCCTTTCCTGTCCCGTTGGCGTGGGGCTGAGGCCGGCCAGCAGCCAGGCGCCCCTCCTGCCTGTGGCTCCCCGCCCTCTCCCGTGGGAAGGGGAGGGAAGAGAAAGAGGGCGAAAAGCCTGCCGGCTCAGGACGACGACACGTTACCGAGGAAAGCCAGAGCTGCCCGCGGAGCGCGAGCCCAGGTGCGTGCGAGGCGCTGGCGAGGGGCAAGGCGAGGCGCGCGGGGCGGGGCCGCGCCGGCGGGCTGCCCGCGGGGCAAAAGGTGGTGGGGAATCGAACTCGGTGCCCTTGGGCCCAGCGTCCCGCGACCTGGCCGCTCGTCTAACGGAGATCCCCACCGACGGCGGCCGCACAGCGACCCCTACAGGCCTCACGCCGCCCTGCGCCCCGCCGCTCGGACCCGCGCCCTGCGCGCCCGCCCCGCCGACGCGCGCCGCCTCCCGCGCCCACGGCACCCCGACGCCGCCCGCCTCACGCCCCGCTCCGCGCACCAGCCTCACCCTCCCCGCGCACAACAGCCTCTCGCCGCACCCGCCTCCCTTTCTCCCGCTCTGCCCGGGACCTCGAGCCACACACCAACCCCACCTGCCCCCACCCCCCACCCCCCACCCCCGCCTCCAGCTGCACCCGGGCGGCACCGCCACGGCCCCTCGCCTTCCTCGCCGCTTCCCTGCCCGCTCCTCCCCCTCCGGCAAGCTTCTCCTCTGCTGCCAGAGCCCAACACCTCCTGCTGCTGCCAGGTACCCGGGTGCTCGGGGCCTCGGAGCGTCACCAAAATTTCCCAGCTGGCCCGTGCCCACCCCGGAGACAGGCTGCTGCCCTGCGCAGGGGAGCAGGGCAAGAGGAGTTCCTTCTTCCTGGGCACGAGGTGGCCCCTTCCAGCTGGGGCGCTCCGAATGCGCTTTTACACTTGGTTCTCATGCTTTTCGAGCGCTTCAGGTACGGCAGGATTTGACCCCTCGCCGCTCAACACGCGCACAGGCGCGCACACACACACACGTACTGCTGTTTTGCAAAGCAACTCTAAGCCTGCGGCGTCATCATCCACCTGCTCCTTTCTTGATCGAAACGTCCCTGGCCGTCTGTGCTGCTACAGTTACTTCCCTGCGATGCCAGGTAACGGGAGGGTTTTGCAGAGGTGCTGGAGGGGCCGGCGCGCTGGCCTTCTCTCGGTGGTCCGGGGGTGTCCCTTATTCCTCGGGGGGTGGGGGGGTGGGGGGGGCCGTCCTTCTCCTCCTTGCAATGAGCTGGGCTCCTTTAGTCGTGCTTACTTAACCATGACCGTGCAGCAGACCGCGTAAACCACCTACCTACCTATCTTCGCCTTACGAAACTTCCTGCCAGTTAGACTCATAGAATCCTTTAGGTGGGAAAAGACCCTTAAGATCATCAAGTCCAACCGTAAACCTAGCTCTGCCAAGTCCACCGCTAAGCCATGTCCCTAAGCGCCGCGTCGGCACGTCTTTTAAAGACCTCCAGGGGCGGTGACTCCACCACTTCCCTGGGCGGCCTGTTCCAGCGCTTGACAACCCTTTCGGTGAAGAATTTTTCCCTGAGAGCCGATCTAAAGCTCCCCTGGCGCAACCTGAGGCCGTTTCCTCTCGTCCCATCGCCCGTTACCTGGGAGAAGAGACTGACACCCCCCTCGCTACAACCTCCTTCCGGGTAGTTGTAGAGAGCGACAAGGTCTCCCCTCAGGCTCCTCTTCTCCAGACTGAACGACCCCGGTTCCCTCAGCTGCCTCCTCAGCAGGCGTGTGCTCTAGACCCTTCACCGGCTTCGTTGCCCTCCTTTGGCCGCGCTCCAGCACCTCAGTGTCTTTCTCGTAGCGAGGGGCCCAAACCCGAAGACGGTACTCGAGGTGCGGCCTCACCGGTGCCGAGCACAGGGGGACGCTCGCTTCCCTAGTCCTGCTGGCCACACGATTTCTGATACAAGCCAGGATGCTGTTGGCCGCCTTGGCCACCTGGGCACACTGCCGGCTCACGTTCAGCCGGCTGTCGACCAACACCCCCAGGTCCTTTGCCCGCCGGGCAGCTTTCCAGCCACTCTTCGCCAAGCCCGTAGCGTTGCACGGGGTTGTTGGGACCCGGGTGCAGGACCCGGCACTTGGCCTGCTTGAACCTCACACAGCTGGCCTCGGCCCATCGATCCAGCCTGTCCAGAGCCCTCTGTAGAGCCTTCCTGCCCGCCAGCAGATCAACGCTCCCGCCCGGCTTGGTGTCGGCTGCAGCATGCCGTAGCTTAAAGAGGGATTGGTACAGTAGCTAAAGACCAGTTGGTACAATAGTCAGGGAGGGAGGCTTTTGCTCAGAGGAGGGGTACGTGGTTGGGGCGTGCTGAGTCTTCCAGCCCCCCACCTCGGGAAGGCAGCCTGAGGATCGGAGCTGCCGCAGGTTTCCACTTGCGCCCAGAGCCCCCGGGGTTTTGCCTTGCCGCTGCCTTTCTTTTCCACGTCAGCCTTTCCTGTCCTGTTGGCGTGGGGCTGAGGCCGGCCAGCAGCCAGGCGCCCCTCCTGCCTGTGGCTCCCCGCCCTCTCCCGTGGGAAGGGGAGGGAAGAGAAAGAGGGCGAAAAGCCTGCCGGCTCAGGACGACGACACGTTACCGAGGAAAGCCAGAGCTGCCCGCGGAGCGCGAGCCCAGGTGCGTGCGAGGCGCTGGCGAGGGGCAAGGCGAGGCGCGCGGGGCGGGGCCGCGCCGGCGGGCTGCCCGCGGGGCAAAAGGTGGTGGGGAATCGAACTCGGTGCCCTTGGGCCCAGCGTCCCGCGACCTGGCCGCTCGTCTAACGGAGATCCCCACCGACGGCGGCCGCACAGCGACCCCTACAGGCCTCACGCCGCCCTGCGCCCCGCCGCTCGGACCCGCGCCCTGCGCGCCCGCCCCGCCGACGCGCGCCGCCTCCCGCGCCCACGGCACCCCGACGCCGCCCGCCTCACGCCCCGCTCCGCGCACCAGCCTCACCCTCCCCGCGCACAACAGCCTCTCGCCGCACCCGCCTCCCTTTCTCCCGCTCTGCCCGGGACCTCGAGCCACACACCAACCCCACCTGCCCCCACCCCCCACCCCCCACCCCCGCCTCCAGCTGCACCCGGGCGGCACCGCCACGGCCCCTCGCCTTCCTCGCCGCTTCCCTGCCCGCTCCTCCCCCTCCGGCAAGCTTCTCCTCTGCTGCCAGAGCCCAACACCTCCTGCTGCTGCCAGGTACCCGGGTGCTCGGGGCCTCGGAGCGTCACCAAAATTTCCCAGCTGGCCCGTGCCCACCCCGGAGACAGGCTGCTGCCCTGCGCAGGGGAGCAGGGCAAGAGGAGTTCCTTCTTCCTGGGCACGAGGTGGCCCCTTCCAGCTGGGGCGCTCCGAATGCGCTTTTACACTTGGTTCTCATGCTTTTCGAGCGCTTCAGGTACGGCAGGATTTGACCCCTCGCCGCTCAACACGCGCACAGGCGCGCACACACACACACGTACTGCTGTTTTGCAAAGCAACTCTAAGCCTGCGGCGTCATCATCCACCTGCTCCTTTCTTGATCGAAACGTCCCTGGCCGTCTGTGCTGCTACAGTTACTTCCCTGCGATGCCAGGTAACGGGAGGGTTTTGCAGAGGTGCTGGAGGGGCCGGCGCGCTGGCCTTCTCTCGGTGGTCCGGGGGTGTCCCTTATTCCTCGGGGGGTGGGGGGGTGGGGGGGGCCGTCCTTCTCCTCCTTGCAATGAGCTGGGCTCCTTTAGTCGTGCTTACTTAACCATGACCGTGCAGCAGACCGCGTAAACCACCTACCTACCTATCTTCGCCTTACGAAACTTCCTGCCAGTTAGACTCATAGAATCCTTTAGGTGGGAAAAGACCCTTAAGATCATCAAGTCCAACCGTAAACCTAGCTCTGCCAAGTCCACCGCTAAGCCATGTCCCTAAGCGCCGCGTCGGCACGTCTTTTAAAGACCTCCAGGGGCGGTGACTCCACCACTTCCCTGGGCGGCCTGTTCCAGCGCTTGACAACCCTTTCGGTGAAGAATTTTTCCCTGAGAGCCGATCTAAAGCTCCCCTGGCGCAACCTGAGGCCGTTTCCTCTCGTCCCATCGCCCGTTACCTGGGAGAAGAGACTGACACCCCCCTCGCTACAACCTCCTTCCGGGTAGTTGTAGAGAGCGACAAGGTCTCCCCTCAGGCTCCTCTTCTCCAGACTGAACGACCCCGGTTCCCTCAGCTGCCTCCTCAGCAGGCGTGTGCTCTAGACCCTTCACCGGCTTCGTTGCCCTCCTTTGGCCGCGCTCCAGCACCTCAGTGTCTTTCTCGTAGCGAGGGGCCCAAACCCGAAGACGGTACTCGAGGTGCGGCCTCACCGGTGCCGAGCACAGGGGGACGCTCGCTTCCCTAGTCCTGCTGGCCACACGATTTCTGATACAAGCCAGGATGCTGTTGGCCGCCTTGGCCACCTGGGCACACTGCCGGCTCACGTTCAGCCGGCTGTCGACCAACACCCCCAGGTCCTTTGCCCGCCGGGCAGCTTTCCAGCCACTCTTCGCCAAGCCCGTAGCGTTGCACGGGGTTGTTGGGACCCGGGTGCAGGACCCGGCACTTGGCCTGCTTGAACCTCACACAGCTGGCCTCGGCCCATCGATCCAGCCTGTCCAGAGCCCTCTGTAGAGCCTTCCTGCCCGCCAGCAGATCAACGCTCCCGCCCGGCTTGGTGTCGGCTGCAGCATGCCGTAGCTTAAAGAGGGATTGGTACAGTAGCTAAAGACCAGTTGGTACAATAGTCAGGGAGGGAGGCTTTTGCTCAGAGGAGGGGTACGTGGTTGGGGCGTGCTGAGTCTTCCAGCCCCCCACCTCGGGAAGGCAGCCTGAGGATCGGAGCTGCCGCAGGTTTCCACTTGCGCCCAGAGCCCCCGGGGTTTTGCCTTGCCGCTGCCTTTCTTTTCCACGTCAGCCTTTCCTGTCCCGTTGGCGTGGGGCTGAGGCCGGCCAGCAGCCAGGCGCCCCTCCTGCCTGTGGCTCCCCGCCCTCTCCCGTGGGAAGGGGAGGGAAGAGAAAGAGGGCGAAAAGCCTGCCGGCTCAGGACGACGACACGTTACCGAGGAAAGCCAGAGCTGCCCGCGGAGCGCGAGCCCAGGTGCGTGCGAGGCGCTGGCGAGGGGCAAGGCGAGGCGCGCGGGGCGGGGCCGCGCCGGCGGGCTGCCCGCGGGGCAAAAGGTGGTGGGGAATCGAACTCGGTGCCCTTGGGCCCAGCGTCCCGCGACCTGGCCGCTCGTCTAACGGAGATCCCCACCGACGGCGGCCGCACAGCGACCCCTACAGGCCTCACGCCGCCCTGCGCCCCGCCGCTCGGACCCGCGCCCTGCGCGCCCGCCCCGCCGACGCGCGCCGCCTCCCGCGCCCACGGCACCCCGACGCCGCCCGCCTCACGCCCCGCTCCGCGCACCAGCCTCACCCTCCCCGCGCACAACAGCCTCTCGCCGCACCCGCCTCCCTTTCTCCCGCTCTGCCCGGGACCTCGAGCCACACACCAACCCCACCTGCCCCCACCCCCCACCCCCCACCCCCGCCTCCAGCTGCACCCGGGCGGCACCGCCACGGCCCCTCGCCTTCCTCGCCGCTTCCCTGCCCGCTCCTCCCCCTCCGGCAAGCTTCTCCTCTGCTGCCAGAGCCCAACACCTCCTGCTGCTGCCAGGTACCCGGGTGCTCGGGGCCTCGGAGCGTCACCAAAATTTCCCAGCTGGCCCGTGCCCACCCCGGAGACAGGCTGCTGCCCTGCGCAGGGGAGCAGGGCAAGAGGAGTTCCTTCTTCCTGGGCACGAGGTGGCCCCTTCCAGCTGGGGCGCTCCGAATGCGCTTTTACACTTGGTTCTCATGCTTTTCGAGCGCTTCAGGTACGGCAGGATTTGACCCCTCGCCGCTCAACACGCGCACAGGCGCGCACACACACACACGTACTGCTGTTTTGCAAAGCAACTCTAAGCCTGCGGCGTCATCATCCACCTGCTCCTTTCTTGATCGAAACGTCCCTGGCCGTCTGTGCTGCTACAGTTACTTCCCTGCGATGCCAGGTAACGGGAGGGTTTTGCAGAGGTGCTGGAGGGGCCGGCGCGCTGGCCTTCTCTCGGTGGTCCGGGGGTGTCCCTTATTCCTCGGGGGGTGGGGGGGTGGGGGGGGCCGTCCTTCTCCTCCTTGCAATGAGCTGGGCTCCTTTAGTCGTGCTTACTTAACCATGACCGTGCAGCAGACCGCGTAAACCACCTACCTACCTATCTTCGCCTTACGAAACTTCCTGCCAGTTAGACTCATAGAATCCTTTAGGTGGGAAAAGACCCTTAAGATCATCAAGTCCAACCGTAAACCTAGCTCTGCCAAGTCCACCGCTAAGCCATGTCCCTAAGCGCCGCGTCGGCACGTCTTTTAAAGACCTCCAGGGGCGGTGACTCCACCACTTCCCTGGGCGGCCTGTTCCAGCGCTTGACAACCCTTTCGGTGAAGAATTTTTCCCTGAGAGCCGATCTAAAGCTCCCCTGGCGCAACCTGAGGCCGTTTCCTCTCGTCCCATCGCCCGTTACCTGGGAGAAGAGACTGACACCCCCCTCGCTACAACCTCCTTCCGGGTAGTTGTAGAGAGCGACAAGGTCTCCCCTCAGGCTCCTCTTCTCCAGACTGAACGACCCCGGTTCCCTCAGCTGCCTCCTCAGCAGGCGTGTGCTCTAGACCCTTCACCGGCTTCGTTGCCCTCCTTTGGCCGCGCTCCAGCACCTCAGTGTCTTTCTCGTAGCGAGGGGCCCAAACCCGAAGACGGTACTCGAGGTGCGGCCTCACCGGTGCCGAGCACAGGGGGACGCTCGCTTCCCTAGTCCTGCTGGCCACACGATTTCTGATACAAGCCAGGATGCTGTTGGCCGCCTTGGCCACCTGGGCACACTGCCGGCTCACGTTCAGCCGGCTGTCGACCAACACCCCCAGGTCCTTTGCCCGCCGGGCAGCTTTCCAGCCACTCTTCGCCAAGCCCGTAGCGTTGCACGGGGTTGTTGGGACCCGGGTGCAGGACCCGGCACTTGGCCTGCTTGAACCTCACACAGCTGGCCTCGGCCCATCGATCCAGCCTGTCCAGAGCCCTCTGTAGAGCCTTCCTGCCCGCCAGCAGATCAACGCTCCCGCCCGGCTTGGTGTCGGCTGCAGCATGCCGTAGCTTAAAGAGGGATTGGTACAGTAGCTAAAGACCAGTTGGTACAATAGTCAGGGAGGGAGGCTTTTGCTCAGAGGAGGGGTACGTGGTTGGGGCGTGCTGAGTCTTCCAGCCCCCCACCTCGGGAAGGCAGCCTGAGGATCGGAGCTGCCGCAGGTTTCCACTTGCGCCCAGAGCCCCCGGGGTTTTGCCTTGCCGCTGCCTTTCTTTTCCACGTCAGCCTTTCCTGTCCTGTTGGCGTGGGGCTGAGGCCGGCCAGCAGCCAGGCGCCCCTCCTGCCTGTGGCTCCCCGCCCTCTCCCGTGGGAAGGGGAGGGAAGAGAAAGAGGGCGAAAAGCCTGCCAGCTCAGGACGACGACACGTTACCGAGGAAAGCCAGAGCTGCCCGCGGAGCGCGAGCCCAGGTGCGTGCGAGGCGCTGGCGAGGGGCAAGGCGAGGCGCGCGGGGCGGGGCCGCGCCGGCGGGCTGCCCGCGGGGCAAAAGGTGGTGGGGAATCGAACTCGGTGCCCTTGGGCCCAGCGTCCCGCGACCTGGCCGCTCGTCTAACGGAGATCCCCACCGACGGCGGCCGCACAGCGACCCCTACAGGCCTCACGCCGCCCTGCGCCCCGCCGCTCGGACCCGCGCCCTGCGCGCCCGCCCCGCCGACGCGCGCCGCCTCCCGCGCCCACGGCACCCCGACGCCGCCCGCCTCACGCCCCGCTCCGCGCACCAGCCTCACCCTCCCCGCGCACAACAGCCTCTCGCCGCACCCGCCTCCCTTTCTCCCGCTCTGCCCGGGACCTCGAGCCACACACCAACCCCACCTGCCCCCACCCCCCACCCCCCACCCCCGCCTCCAGCTGCACCCGGGCGGCACCGCCACGGCCCCTCGCCTTCCTCGCCGCTTCCCTGCCCGCTCCTCCCCCTCCGGCAAGCTTCTCCTCTGCTGCCAGAGCCCAACACCTCCTGCTGCTGCCAGGTACCCGGGTGCTCGGGGCCTCGGAGCGTCACCAAAATTTCCCAGCTGGCCCGTGCCCACCCCGGAGACAGGCTGCTGCCCTGCGCAGGGGAGCAGGGCAAGAGGAGTTCCTTCTTCCTGGGCACGAGGTGGCCCCTTCCAGCTGGGGCGCTCCGAATGCGCTTTTACACTTGGTTCTCATGCTTTTCGAGCGCTTCAGGTACGGCAGGATTTGACCCCTCGCCGCTCAACACGCGCACAGGCGCGCACACACACACACGTACTGCTGTTTTGCAAAGCAACTCTAAGCCTGCGGCGTCATCATCCACCTGCTCCTTTCTTGATCGAAACGTCCCTGGCCGTCTGTGCTGCTACAGTTACTTCCCTGCGATGCCAGGTAACGGGAGGGTTTTGCAGAGGTGCTGGAGGGGCCGGCGCGCTGGCCTTCTCTCGGTGGTCCGGGGGTGTCCCTTATTCCTCGGGGGGTGGGGGGGTGGGGGGGGCCGTCCTTCTCCTCCTTGCAATGAGCTGGGCTCCTTTAGTCGTGCTTACTTAACCATGACCGTGCAGCAGACCGCGTAAACCACCTACCTACCTATCTTCGCCTTACGAAACTTCCTGCCAGTTAGACTCATAGAATCCTTTAGGTGGGAAAAGACCCTTAAGATCATCAAGTCCAACCGTAAACCTAGCTCTGCCAAGTCCACCGCTAAGCCATGTCCCTAAGCGCCGCGTCGGCACGTCTTTTAAAGACCTCCAGGGGCGGTGACTCCACCACTTCCCTGGGCGGCCTGTTCCAGCGCTTGACAACCCTTTCGGTGAAGAATTTTTCCCTGAGAGCCGATCTAAAGCTCCCCTGGCGCAACCTGAGGCCGTTTCCTCTCGTCCCATCGCCCGTTACCTGGGAGAAGAGACTGACACCCCCCTCGCTACAACCTCCTTCCGGGTAGTTGTAGAGAGCGACAAGGTCTCCCCTCAGGCTCCTCTTCTCCAGACTGAACGACCCCGGTTCCCTCAGCTGCCTCCTCAGCAGGCGTGTGCTCTAGACCCTTCACCGGCTTCGTTGCCCTCCTTTGGCCGCGCTCCAGCACCTCAGTGTCTTTCTCGTAGCGAGGGGCCCAAACCCGAAGACGGTACTCGAGGTGCGGCCTCACCGGTGCCGAGCACAGGGGGACGCTCGCTTCCCTAGTCCTGCTGGCCACACGATTTCTGATACAAGCCAGGATGCTGTTGGCCGCCTTGGCCACCTGGGCACACTGCCGGCTCACGTTCAGCCGGCTGTCGACCAACACCCCCAGGTCCTTTGCCCGCCGGGCAGCTTTCCAGCCACTCTTCGCCAAGCCCGTAGCGTTGCACGGGGTTGTTGGGACCCGGGTGCAGGACCCGGCACTTGGCCTGCTTGAACCTCACACAGCTGGCCTCGGCCCATCGATCCAGCCTGTCCAGAGCCCTCTGTAGAGCCTTCCTGCCCGCCAGCAGATCAACGCTCCCGCCCGGCTTGGTGTCGGCTGCAGCATGCCGTAGCTTAAAGAGGGATTGGTACAGTAGCTAAAGACCAGTTGGTACAATAGTCAGGGAGGGAGGCTTTTGCTCAGAGGAGGGGTACGTGGTTGGGGCGTGCTGAGTCTTCCAGCCCCCCACCTCGGGAAGGCAGCCTGAGGATCGGAGCTGCCGCAGGTTTCCACTTGCGCCCAGAGCCCCCGGGGTTTTGCCTTGCCGCTGCCTTTCTTTTCCACGTCAGCCTTTCCTGTCCCGTTGGCGTGGGGCTGAGGCCGGGCAGCAGCCAGGCGCCCCTCCTGCCTGTGGCTCCCCGCCCTCTCCCGTGGGAAGGGGAGGGAAGAGAAAGAGGGCGAAAAGCCTGCCGGCTCAGGACGACGACACGTTACCGAGGAAAGCCAGAGCTGCCCGCGGAGCGCGAGCCCAGGTGCGTGCGAGGCGCTGGCGAGGGGCAAGGCGAGGCGCGCGGGGCGGGGCCGCGCCGGCGGGCTGCCCGCGGGGCAAAAGGTGGTGGGGAATCGAACTCGGTGCCCTTGGGCCCAGCGTCCCGCGACCTGGCCGCTCGTCTAACGGAGATCCCCACCGACGGCGGCCGCACAGCGACCCCTACAGGCCTCACGCCGCCCTGCGCCCCGCCGCTCGGACCCGCGCCCTGCGCGCCCGCCCCGCCGACGCGCGCCGCCTCCCGCGCCCACGGCACCCCGACGCCGCCCGCCTCACGCCCCGCTCCGCGCACCAGCCTCACCCTCCCCGCGCACAACAGCCTCTCGCCGCACCCGCCTCCCTTTCTCCCGCTCTGCCCGGGACCTCGAGCCACACACCAACCCCACCTGCCCCCACCCCCCACCCCCCACCCCCGCCTCCAGCTGCACCCGGGCGGCACCGCCACGGCCCCTCGCCTTCCTCGCCGCTTCCCTGCCCGCTCCTCCCCCTCCGGCAAGCTTCTCCTCTGCTGCCAGAGCCCAACACCTCCTGCTGCTGCCAGGTACCCGGGTGCTCGGGGCCTCGGAGCGTCACCAAAATTTCCCAGCTGGCCCGTGCCCACCCCGGAGACAGGCTGCTGCCCTGCGCAGGGGAGCAGGGCAAGAGGAGTTCCTTCTTCCTGGGCACGAGGTGGCCCCTTCCAGCTGGGGCGCTCCGAATGCGCTTTTACACTTGGTTCTCATGCTTTTCGAGCGCTTCAGGTACGGCAGGATTTGACCCCTCGCCGCTCAACACGCGCACAGGCGCGCACACACACACACGTACTGCTGTTTTGCAAAGCAACTCTAAGCCTGCGGCGTCATCATCCACCTGCTCCTTTCTTGATCGAAACGTCCCTGGCCGTCTGTGCTGCTACAGTTACTTCCCTGCGATGCCAGGTAACGGGAGGGTTTTGCAGAGGTGCTGGAGGGGCCGGCGCGCTGGCCTTCTCTCGGTGGTCCGGGGGTGTCCCTTATTCCTCGGGGGGTGGGGGGGTGGGGGGGGCCGTCCTTCTCCTCCTTGCAATGAGCTGGGCTCCTTTAGTCGTGCTTACTTAACCATGACCGTGCAGCAGACCGCGTAAACCACCTACCTACCTATCTTCGCCTTACGAAACTTCCTGCCAGTTAGACTCATAGAATCCTTTAGGTGGGAAAAGACCCTTAAGATCATCAAGTCCAACCGTAAACCTAGCTCTGCCAAGTCCACCGCTAAGCCATGTCCCTAAGCGCCGCGTCGGCACGTCTTTTAAAGACCTCCAGGGGCGGTGACTCCACCACTTCCCTGGGCGGCCTGTTCCAGCGCTTGACAACCCTTTCGGTGAAGAATTTTTCCCTGAGAGCCGATCTAAAGCTCCCCTGGCGCAACCTGAGGCCGTTTCCTCTCGTCCCATCGCCCGTTACCTGGGAGAAGAGACTGACACCCCCCTCGCTACAACCTCCTTCCGGGTAGTTGTAGAGAGCGACAAGGTCTCCCCTCAGGCTCCTCTTCTCCAGACTGAACGACCCCGGTTCCCTCAGCTGCCTCCTCAGCAGGCGTGTGCTCTAGACCCTTCACCGGCTTCGTTGCCCTCCTTTGGCCGCGCTCCAGCACCTCAGTGTCTTTCTCGTAGCGAGGGGCCCAAACCCGAAGACGGTACTCGAGGTGCGGCCTCACCGGTGCCGAGCACAGGGGGACGCTCGCTTCCCTAGTCCTGCTGGCCACACGATTTCTGATACAAGCCAGGATGCTGTTGGCCGCCTTGGCCACCTGGGCACACTGCCGGCTCACGTTCAGCCGGCTGTCGACCAACACCCCCAGGTCCTTTGCCCGCCGGGCAGCTTTCCAGCCACTCTTCGCCAAGCCCGTAGCGTTGCACGGGGTTGTTGGGACCCGGGTGCAGGACCCGGCACTTGGCCTGCTTGAACCTCACACAGCTGGCCTCGGCCCATCGATCCAGCCTGTCCAGAGCCCTCTGTAGAGCCTTCCTGCCCGCCAGCAGATCAACGCTCCCGCCCGGCTTGGTGTCGGCTGCAGCATGCCGTAGCTTAAAGAGGGATTGGTACAGTAGCTAAAGACCAGTTGGTACAATAGTCAGGGAGGGAGGCTTTTGCTCAGAGGAGGGGTACGTGGTTGGGGCGTGCTGAGTCTTCCAGCCCCCCACCTCGGGAAGGCAGCCTGAGGATCGGAGCTGCCGCAGGTTTCCACTTGCGCCCAGAGCCCCCGGGGTTTTGCCTTGCCGCTGCCTTTCTTTTCCACGTCAGCCTTTCCTGTCCCGTTGGCGTGGGGCTGAGGCCGGCCAGCAGCCAGGCGCCCCTCCTGCCTGTGGCTCCCCGCCCTCTCCCGTGGGAAGGGGAGGGAAGAGAAAGAGGGCGAAAAGCCTGCCGGCTCAGGACGACGACACGTTACCGAGGAAAGCCAGAGCTGCCCGCGGAGCGCGAGCCCAGGTGCGTGCGAGGCGCTGGCGAGGGGCAAGGCGAGGCGCGCGGGGCGGGCTGCCCGCGGGGCAAAAGGTGGTGGGGAATCGAACTCGGTGCCCTTGGGCCCAGCGTCCCGCGACCTGGCCGCTCGTCTAACGGAGATCCCCACCGACGGCGGCCGCACAGCGACCCCTACAGGCCTCACGCCGCCCTGCGCCCCGCCGCTCGGACCCGCGCCCTGCGCGCCCGCCCCGCCGACGCGCGCCGCCTCCCGCGCCCACGGCACCCCGACGCCGCCCGCCTCACGCCCCGCTCCGCGCACCAGCCTCACCCTCCCCGCGCACAACAGCCTCTCGCCGCACCCGCCTCCCTTTCTCCCGCTCTGCCCGGGACCTCGAGCCACACACCAACCCCACCTGCCCCCACCCCCCACCCCCCACCCCCGCCTCCAGCTGCACCCGGGCGGCACCGCCACGGCCCCTCGCCTTCCTCGCCGCTTCCCTGCCCGCTCCTCCCCCTCCGGCAAGCTTCTCCTCTGCTGCCAGAGCCCAACACCTCCTGCTGCTGCCAGGTACCCGGGTGCTCGGGGCCTCGGAGCGTCACCAAAATTTCCCAGCTGGCCCGTGCCCACCCCGGAGACAGGCTGCTGCCCTGCGCAGGGGAGCAGGGCAAGAGGAGTTCCTTCTTCCTGGGCACGAGGTGGCCCCTTCCAGCTGGGGCGCTCCGAATGCGCTTTTACACTTGGTTCTCATGCTTTTCGAGCGCTTCAGGTACGGCAGGATTTGACCCCTCGCCGCTCAACACGCGCACAGGCGCGCACACACACACACGTACTGCTGTTTTGCAAAGCAACTCTAAGCCTGCGGCGTCATCATCCACCTGCTCCTTTCTTGATCGAAACGTCCCTGGCCGTCTGTCCTGCTACAGTTACTTCCCTGCGATGCCAGGTAACGGGAGGGTTTTGCAGAGGTGCTGGAGGGGCCGGCGCGCTGGCCTTCTCTCGGTGGTCCGGGGGTGTCCCTTATTCCTCGGGGGGTGGGGGGGTGGGGGGGGCCGTCCTTCTCCTCCTTGCAATGAGCTGGGCTCCTTTAGTCGTGCTTACTTAACCATGACCGTGCAGCAGACCGCGTAAACCACCTACCTACCTATCTTCGCCTTACGAAACTTCCTGCCAGTTAGACTCATAGAATCCTTTAGGTGGGAAAAGACCCTTAAGATCATCAAGTCCAACCGTAAACCTAGCTCTGCCAAGTCCACCGCTAAGCCATGTCCCTAAGCGCCGCGTCGGCACGTCTTTTAAAGACCTCCAGGGGCGGTGACTCCACCACTTCCCTGGGCGGCCTGTTCCAGCGCTTGACAACCCTTTCGGTGAAGAATTTTTCCCTGAGAGCCGATCTAAAGCTCCCCTGGCGCAACCTGAGGCCGTTTCCTCTCGTCCCATCGCCCGTTACCTGGGAGAAGAGACTGACACCCCCCTCGCTACAACCTCCTTCCGGGTAGTTGTACAGAGCGACAAGGTCTCCCCTCAGGCTCCTCTTCTCCAGACTGAACGACCCCGGTTCCCTCAGCTGCCTCCTCAGCAGGCGTGTGCTCTAGACCCTTCACCGGCTTCGTTGCCCTCCTTTGGCCGCGCTCCAGCACCTCAGTGTCTTTCTCGTAGCGAGGGGCCCAAACCCGAAGACGGTACTCGAGGTGCAGCCTCACCGGTGCCGAGCACAGGGGGACGCTCGCTTCCCTAGTCCTGCTGGCCACACGATTTCTGATACAAGCCAGGATGCTGTTGGCCGCCTTGGCCACCTGGGCACACTGCCGGCTCACGTTCAGCCGGCTGTCGACCAACACCCCCAGGTCCTTTGCCCGCCGGGCAGCTTTCCAGCCACTCTTCGCCAAGCCCGTAGCGTTGCACGGGGTTGTTGGGACCCGGGTGCAGGACCCGGCACTTGGCCTGCTTGAACCTCACACAGCTGGCCTCGGCCCATCGATCCAGCCTGTCCAGAGCCCTCTGTAGAGCCTTCCTGCCCGCCAGCAGATCAACGCTCCCGCCCGGCTTGGTGTCGGCTGCAGCATGCCGTAGCTTAAAGAGGGATTGGTACAGTAGCTAAAGACCAGTTGGTACAATAGTCAGGGAGGGAGGCTTTTGCTCAGAGGAGGGGTACGTGGTTGGGGCGTGCTGAGTCTTCCAGCCCCCCACCTCGGGAAGGCAGCCTGAGGATCGGAGCTGCCGCAGGTTTCCACTTGCGCCCAGAGCCCCCGGGGTTTTGCCTTGCCGCTGCCTTTCTTTTCCACGTCAGCCTTTCCTGTCCCGTTGGCGTGGGGCTGAGGCCGGGCAGCAGCCAGGCGCCCCTCCTGCCTGTGGCTCCCCGCCCTCTCCCGTGGGAAGGGGAGGGAAGAGAAAGAGGGCGAAAAGCCTGCCGGCTCAGGACGACGACACGTTACCGAGGAAAGCCAGAGCTGCCCGCGGAGCGCGAGCCCAGGTGCGTGCGAGGCGCTGGCGAGGGGCAAGGCGAGGCGCGCGGGGCGGGGCCGCGCCGGCGGGCTGCCCGCGGGGCAAAAGGTGGTGGGGAATCGAACTCGGTGCCCTTGGGCCCAGCGTCCCGCGACCTGGCCGCTCGTCTAACGGAGATCCCCACCGACGGCGGCCGCACAGCGACCCCTACAGGCCTCACGCCGCCCTGCGCCCCGCCGCTCGGACCCGCGCCCTGCGCGCCCGCCCCGCCGACGCGCGCCGCCTCCCGCGCCCACGGCACCCCGACGCCGCCCGCCTCACGCCCCGCTCCGCGCACCAGCCTCACCCTCCCCGCGCACAACAGCCTCTCGCCGCACCCGCCTCCCTTTCTCCCGCTCTGCCCGGGACCTCGAGCCACACACCAACCCCACCTGACCCCACCCCCCACCCCCCACCCCCGCCTCCAGCTGCACCCGGGCGGCACCGCCACGGCCCCTCGCCTTCCTCGCCGCTTCCCTGCCCGCTCCTCCCCCTCCGGCAAGCTTCTCCTCTGCTGCCAGAGCCCAACACCTCCTGCTGCTGCCAGGTACCCGGGTGCTCGGGGCCTCGGAGCGTCACCAAAATTTCCCAGCTGGCCCGTGCCCACCCCGGAGACAGGCTGCTGCCCTGCGCAGGGGAGCAGGGCAAGAGGAGTTCCTTCTTCCTGGGCACGAGGTGGCCCCTTCCAGCTGGGGCGCTCCGAATGCGCTTTTACACTTGGTTCTCATGCTTTTCGAGCGCTTCAGGTACGGCAGGATTTGACCCCTCGCCGCTCAACACGCGCACAGGCGCGCACACACACACACGTACTGCTGTTTTGCAAAGCAACTCTAAGCCTGCGGCGTCATCATCCACCTGCTCCTTTCTTGATCGAAACGTCCCTGGCCGTCTGTGCTGCTACAGTTACTTCCCTGCGATGCCAGGTAACGGGAGGGTTTTGCAGAGGTGCTGGAGGGGCCGGCGCGCTGGCCTTCTCTCGGTGGTCCGGGGGTGTCCCTTATTCCTCGGGGGGTGGGGGGGTGGGGGGGGCCGTCCTTCTCCTCCTTGCAATGAGCTGGGCTCCTTTAGTCGTGCTTACTTAACCATGACCGTGCAGCAGACCGCGTAAACCACCTACCTACCTATCTTCGCCTTACGAAACTTCCTGCCAGTTAGACTCATAGAATCCTTTAGGTGGGAAAAGACCCTTAAGATCATCAAGTCCAACCGTAAACCTAGCTCTGCCAAGTCCACCGCTAAGCCATGTCCCTAAGCGCCGCGTCGGCACGTCTTTTAAAGACCTCCAGGGGCGGTGACTCCACCACTTCCCTGGGCGGCCTGTTCCAGCGCTTGACAACCCTTTCGGTGAAGAATTTTTCCCTGAGAGCCGATCTAAAGCTCCCCTGGCGCAACCTGAGGCCGTTTCCTCTCGTCCCATCGCCCGTTACCTGGGAGAAGAGACTGACACCCCCCTCGCTACAACCTCCTTCCGGGTAGTTGTACAGAGCGACAAGGTCTCCCCTCAGGCTCCTCTTCTCCAGACTGAACGACCCCGGTTCCCTCAGCTGCCTCCTCAGCAGGCGTGTGCTCTAGACCCTTCACCGGCTTCGTTGCCCTCCTTTGGCCGCGCTCCAGCACCTCAGTGTCTTTCTCGTAGCGAGGGGCCCAAACCCGAAGACGGTACTCGAGGTGCGGCCTCACCGGTGCCGAGCACAGGGGGACGCTCGCTTCCCTAGTCCTGCTGGCCACACGATTTCTGATACAAGCCAGGATGCTGTTGGCCGCCTTGGCCACCTGGGCACACTGCCGGCTCACGTTCAGCCGGCTGTCGACCAACACCCCCAGGTCCTTTGCCCGCCGGGCAGCTTTCCAGCCACTCTTCGCCAAGCCCGTAGCATTGCACGGGGTTGTTGGGACCCGGGTGCAGGACCCGGCACTTGGCCTGCTTGAACCTCACACAGCTGGCCTCGGCCCATCGATCCAGCCTGTCCAGAGCCCTCTGTAGAGCCTTCCTGCCCGCCAGCAGATCAACGCTCCCGCCCGGCTTGGTGTCGGCTGCAGCATGCCGTAGCTTAAAGAGGGATTGGTACAGTAGCTAAAGACCAGTTGGTACAATAGTCAGGGAGGGAGGCTTTTGCTCAGAGGAGGGGTACGTGGTTGGGGCGTGCTGAGTCTTCCAGCCCCCCACCTCGGGAAGGCAGCCTGAGGATCGGAGCTGCCGCAGGTTTCCACTTGTGCCCAGAGCCCCCGGGGTTTTGCCTTGCCGCTGCCTTTCTTTTCCACGTCAGCCTTTCCTGTCCCGTTGGCGTGGGGCTGAGGCCGGCCAGCAGCCAGGCGCCCCTCCTGCCTGTGGCTCCCCGCCCTCTCCCGTGGGAAGGGGAGGGAAGAGAAAGAGGGCGAAAAGCCTGCCGGCTCAGGACGACGACACGTTACCGAGGAAAGCCAGAGCTGCCCGCGGAGCGCGAGCCCAGGTGCGTGCGAGGCGCTGGCGAGGGGCAAGGCGAGGCGCGCGGGGCGGGGCCGCGCCGGCGGGCTGCCCGCGGGGCAAAAGGTGGTGGGGAATCGAACTCGGTGCCCTTGGGCCCAGCGTCCCGCGACCTGGCCGCTCGTCTAACGGAGATCCCCACCGACGGCGGCCGCACAGCGACCCCTACAGGCCTCACGCCGCCCTGCGCCCCGCCGCTCGGACCCGCGCCCTGCGCGCCCGCCCCGCCGACGCGCGCCGCCTCCCGCGCCCACGGCACCCCGACGCCGCCCGCCTCACGCCCCGCTCCGCGCACCAGCCTCACCCTCCCCGCGCACAACAGCCTCTCGCCGCACCCGCCTCCCTTTCTCCCGCTCTGCCCGGGACCTCGAGCCACACACCAACCCCACCTGACCCCACCCCCCACCCCCCACCCCCGCCTCCAGCTGCACCCGGGCGGCACCGCCACGGCCCCTCGCCTTCCTCGCCGCTTCCCTGCCCGCTCCTCCCCCTCCGGCAAGCTTCTCCTCTGCTGCCAGAGCCCAACACCTCCTGCTGCTGCCAGGTACCCGGGTGCTCGGGGCCTCGGAGCGTCACCAAAATTTCCCAGCTGGCCCGTGCCCACCCCGGAGACAGGCTGCTGCCCTGCGCAGGGGAGCAGGGCAAGAGGAGTTCCTTCTTCCTGGGCACGAGGTGGCCCCTTCCAGCTGGGGCGCTCCGAATGCGCTTTTACACTTGGTTCTCATGCTTTTCGAGCGCTTCAGGTACGGCAGGATTTGACCCCTCGCCGCTCAACACGCGCACAGGCGCGCACACACACACACGTACTGCTGTTTTGCAAAGCAACTCTAAGCCTGCGGCGTCATCATCCACCTGCTCCTTTCTTGATCGAAACGTCCCTGGCCGTCTGTGCTGCTACAGTTACTTCCCTGCGATGCCAGGTAACGGGAGGGTTTTGCAGAGGTGCTGGAGGGGCCGGCGCGCTGGCCTTCTCTCGGTGGTCCGGGGGTGTCCCTTATTCCTCGGGGGGTGGGGGGGTGGGGGGGGCCGTCCTTCTCCTCCTTGCAATGAGCTGGGCTCCTTTAGTCGTGCTTACTTAACCATGACCGTGCAGCAGACCGCGTAAACCACCTACCTACCTATCTTCGCCTTACGAAACTTCCTGCCAGTTAGACTCATAGAATCCTTTAGGTGGGAAAAGACCCTTAAGATCATCAAGTCCAACCGTAAACCTAGCTCTGCCAAGTCCACCGCTAAGCCATGTCCCTAAGCGCCGCGTCGGCACGTCTTTTAAAGACCTCCAGGGGCGGTGACTCCACCACTTCCCTGGGCGGCCTGTTCCAGCGCTTGACAACCCTTTCGGTGAAGAATTTTTCCCTGAGAGCCGATCTAAAGCTCCCCTGGCGCAACCTGAGGCCGTTTCCTCTCGTCCCATCGCCCGTTACCTGGGAGAAGAGACTGACACCCCCCTCGCTACAACCTCCTTCCGGGTAGTTGTAGAGAGCGACAAGGTCTCCCCTCAGGCTCCTCTTCTCCAGACTGAACGACCCCGGTTCCCTCAGCTGCCTCCTCAGCAGGCGTGTGCTCTAGACCCTTCACCGGCTTCGTTGCCCTCCTTTGGCCGCGCTCCAGCACCTCAGTGTCTTTCTCGTAGCGAGGGGCCCAAACCCGAAGACGGTACTCGAGGTGCGGCCTCACCGGTGCCGAGCACAGGGGGACGCTCGCTTCCCTAGTCCTGCTGGCCACACGATTTCTGATACAAGCCAGGATGCTGTTGGCCGCCTTGGCCACCTGGGCACACTGCCGGCTCACGTTCAGCCGGCTGTCGACCAACACCCCCAGGTCCTTTGCCCGCCGGGCAGCTTTCCAGCCACTCTTCGCCAAGCCCGTAGCATTGCACGGGGTTGTTGGGACCCGGGTGCAGGACCCGGCACTTGGCCTGCTTGAACCTCACACAGCTGGCCTCGGCCCATCGATCCAGCCTGTCCAGAGCCCTCTGTAGAGCCTTCCTGCCCGCCAGCAGATCAACGCTCCCGCCCGGCTTGGTGTCGGCTGCAGCATGCCGTAGCTTAAAGAGGGATTGGTACAGTAGCTAAAGACCAGTTGGTACAATAGTCAGGGAGGGAGGCTTTTGCTCAGAGGAGGGGTACGTGGTTGGGGCGTGCTGAGTCTTCCAGCCCCCCACCTCGGGAAGGCAGCCTGAGGATCGGAGCTGCCGCAGGTTTCCACTTGTGCCCAGAGCCCCCGGGGTTTTGCCTTGCCGCTGCCTTTCTTTTCCACGTCAGCCTTCCTGTCCCGTTGGCGTGGGGCTGAGGCCGGCCAGCAGCCAGGCGCCCCTCCTGCCTGTGGCTCCCCGCCCTCTCCCGTGGGAAGGGGAGGGAAGAGAAAGAGGGCGAAAAGCCTGCCGGCTCAGGACGACGACACGTTACCGAGGAAAGCCAGAGCTGCCCGCGGAGCGCGAGCCCAGGTGCGTGCGAGGCGCTGGCGAGGGGCAAGGCGAGGCGCGCGGGGCGGGGCCGCGCCGGCGGGCTGCCCGCGGGGCAAAAGGTGGTGGGGAATCGAACTCGGTGCCCTTGGGCCCAGCGTCCCGCGACCTGGCCGCTCGTCTAACGGAGATCCCCACCGACGGCGGCCGCACAGCGACCCCTACAGGCCTCACGCCGCCCTGCGCCCCGCCGCTCGGACCCGCGCCCTGCGCGCCCGCCCCGCCGACGCGCGCCGCCTCCCGCGCCCACGGCACCCCGACGCCGCCCGCCTCACGCCCCGCTCCGCGCACCAGCCTCACCCTCCCCGCGCACAACAGCCTCTCGCCGCACCCGCCTCCCTTTCTCCCGCTCTGCCCGGGACCTCGAGCCACACACCAACCCCACCTGCCCCCACCCCCCACCCCCCACCCCCGCCTCCAGCTGCACCCGGGCGGCACCGCCACGGCCCCTCGCCTTCCTCGCCGCTTCCCTGCCCGCTCCTCCCCCTCCGGCAAGCTTCTCCTCTGCTGCCAGAGCCCAACACCTCCTGCTGCTGCCAGGTACCCGGGTGCTCGGGGCCTCGGAGCGTCACCAAAATTTCCCAGCTGGCCCGTGCCCACCCCGGAGACAGGCTGCTGCCCTGCGCAGGGGAGCAGGGCAAGAGGAGTTCCTTCTTCCTGGGCACGAGGTGGCCCCTTCCAGCTGGGGCGCTCCGAATGCGCTTTTACACTTGGTTCTCATGCTTTTCGAGCGCTTCAGGTACGGCAGGATTTGACCCCTCGCCGCTCAACACGCGCACAGGCGCGCACACACACACACGTACTGCTGTTTTGCAAAGCAACTCTAAGCCTGCGGCGTCATCATCCACCTGCTCCTTTCTTGATCGAAACGTCCCTGGCCGTCTGTGCTGCTACAGTTACTTCCCTGCGATGCCAGGTAACGGGAGGGTTTTGCAGAGGTGCTGGAGGGGCCGGCGCGCTGGCCTTCTCTCGGTGGTCCGGGGGTGTCCCTTATTCCTCGGGGGGTGGGGGGGTGGGGGGGGCCGTCCTTCTCCTCCTTGCAATGAGCTGGGCTCCTTTAGTCGTGCTTACTTAACCATGACCGTGCAGCAGACCGCGTAAACCACCTACCTACCTATCTTCGCCTTACGAAACTTCCTGCCAGTTAGACTCATAGAATCCTTTAGGTGGGAAAAGACCCTTAAGATCATCAAGTCCAACCGTAAACCTAGCTCTGCCAAGTCCACCGCTAAGCCATGTCCCTAAGCGCCGCGTCGGCACGTCTTTTAAAGACCTCCAGGGGCGGTGACTCCACCACTTCCCTGGGCGGCCTGTTCCAGCGCTTGACAACCCTTTCGGTGAAGAATTTTTCCCTGAGAGCCGATCTAAAGCTCCCCTGGCGCAACCTGAGGCCGTTTCCTCTCGTCCCATCGCCCGTTACCTGGGAGAAGAGACTGACACCCCCCTCGCTACAACCTCCTTCCGGGTAGTTGTAGAGAGCGACAAGGTCTCCCCTCAGGCTCCTCTTCTCCAGACTGAACGACCCCGGTTCCCTCAGCTGCCTCCTCAGCAGGCGTGTGCTCTAGACCCTTCACCGGCTTCGTTGCCCTCCTTTGGCCGCGCTCCAGCACCTCAGTGTCTTTCTCGTAGCGAGGGGCCCAAACCCGAAGACGGTACTCGAGGTGCGGCCTCACCGGTGCCGAGCACAGGGGGACGCTCGCTTCCCTAGTCCTGCTGGCCACACGATTTCTGATACAAGCCAGGATGCTGTTGGCCGCCTTGGCCACCTGGGCACACTGCCGGCTCACGTTCAGCCGGCTGTCGACCAACACCCCCAGGTCCTTTGCCCGCCGGGCAGCTTTCCAGCCACTCTTCGCCAAGCCCGTAGCATTGCACGGGGTTGTTGGGACCCGGGTGCAGGACCCGGCACTTGGCCTGCTTGAACCTCACGCAGCTGGCCTCGGCCCATCGATCCAGCCTGTCCAGAGCCCTCTGTAGAGCCTTCCTGCCCGCCAGCAGATCAACGCTCCCGCCCGGCTTGGTGTCGGCTGCAGCATGCCGTAGCTTAAAGAGGGATTGGTACAGTAGCTAAAGACCAGTTGGTACAATAGTCAGGGAGGGAGGCTTTTGCTCAGAGGAGGGGTACGTGGTTGGGGCGTGCTGAGTCTTCCAGCCCCCCACCTCGGGAAGGCAGCCTGAGGATCGGAGCTGCCGCAGGTTTCCACTTGTGCCCAGAGCCCCCGGGGTTTTGCCTTGCCGCTGCCTTTCTTTTCCACGTCAGCCTTTCCTGTCCCGTTGGCGTGGGGCTGAGGCCGGCCAGCAGCCAGGCGCCCCTCCTGCCTGTGGCTCCCCGCCCTCTCCCGTGGGAAGGGGAGGGAAGAGAAAGAGGGCGAAAAGCCTGCCGGCTCAGGACGACGACACGTTACCGAGGAAAGCCAGAGCTGCCCGCGGAGCGCGAGCCCAGGTGCGTGCGAGGCGCTGGCGAGGGGCAAGGCGAGGCGCGCGGGGCGGGGCCGCGCCGGCGGGCTGCCCGCGGGGCAAAAGGTGGTGGGGAATCGAACTCGGTGCCCTTGGGCCCAGCGTCCCGCGACCTGGCCGCTCGTCTAACGGAGATCCCCACCGACGGCGGCCGCACAGCGACCCCTACAGGCCTCACGCCGCCCTGCGCCCCGCCGCTCGGACCCGCGCCCTGCGCGCCCGCCCCGCCGACGCGCGCCGCCTCCCGCGCCCACGGCACCCCGACGCCGCCCGCCTCACGCCCCGCTCCGCGCACCAGCCTCACCCTCCCCGCGCACAACAGCCTCTCGCCGCACCCGCCTCCCTTTCTCCCGCTCTGCCCGGGACCTCGAGCCACACACCAACCCCACCTGCCCCCACCCCCCACCCCCCACCCCCGCCTCCAGCTGCACCCGGGCGGCACCGCCACGGCCCCTCGCCTTCCTCGCCGCTTCCCTGCCCGCTCCTCCCCCTCCGGCAAGCTTCTCCTCTGCTGCCAGAGCCCAACACCTCCTGCTGCTGCCAGGTACCCGGGTGCTCGGGGCCTCGGAGCGTCACCAAAATTTCCCAGCTGGCCCGTGCCCACCCCGGAGACAGGCTGCTGCCCTGCGCAGGGGAGCAGGGCAAGAGGAGTTCCTTCTTCCTGGGCACGAGGTGGCCCCTTCCAGCTGGGGCGCTCCGAATGCGCTTTTACACTTGGTTCTCATGCTTTTCGAGCGCTTCAGGTACGGCAGGATTTGACCCCTCGCCGCTCAACACGCGCACAGGCGCGCACACACACACACGTACTGCTGTTTTGCAAAGCAACTCTAAGCCTGCGGCGTCATCATCCACCTGCTCCTTTCTTGATCGAAACGTCCCTGGCCGTCTGTGCTGCTACAGTTACTTCCCTGCGATGCCAGGTAACGGGAGGGTTTTGCAGAGGTGCTGGAGGGGCCGGCGCGCTGGCCTTCTCTCGGTGGTCCGGGGGTGTCCCTTATTCCTCGGGGGGTGGGGGGGTGGGGGGGGCCGTCCTTCTCCTCCTTGCAATGAGCTGGGCTCCTTTAGTCGTGCTTACTTAACCATGACCGTGCAGCAGACCGCGTAAACCACCTACCTACCTATCTTCGCCTTACGAAACTTCCTGCCAGTTAGACTCATAGAATCCTTTAGGTGGGAAAAGACCCTTAAGATCATCAAGTCCAACCGTAAACCTAGCTCTGCCAAGTCCACCGCTAAGCCATGTCCCTAAGCGCCGCGTCGGCACGTCTTTTAAAGACCTCCAGGGGCGGTGACTCCACCACTTCCCTGGGCGGCCTGTTCCAGCGCTTGACAACCCTTTCGGTGAAGAATTTTTCCCTGAGAGCCGATCTAAAGCTCCCCTGGCGCAACCTGAGGCCGTTTCCTCTCGTCCCATCGCCCGTTACCTGGGAGAAGAGACTGACACCCCCCTCGCTACAACCTCCTTCCGGGTAGTTGTAGAGAGCGACAAGGTCTCCCCTCAGGCTCCTCTTCTCCAGACTGAACGACCCCGGTTCCCTCAGCTGCCTCCTCAGCAGGCGTGTGCTCTAGACCCTTCACCGGCTTCGTTGCCCTCCTTTGGCCGCGCTCCAGCACCTCAGTGTCTTTCTCGTAGCGAGGGGCCCAAACCCGAAGACGGTACTCGAGGTGCGGCCTCACCGGTGCCGAGCACAGGGGGACGCTCGCTTCCCTAGTCCTGCTGGCCACACGATTTCTGATACAAGCCAGGATGCTGTTGGCCGCCTTGGCCACCTGGGCACACTGCCGGCTCACGTTCAGCCGGCTGTCGACCAACACCCCCAGGTCCTTTGCCCGCCGGGCAGCTTTCCAGCCACTCTTCGCCAAGCCCGTAGCATTGCACGGGGTTGTTGGGACCCGGGTGCAGGACCCGGCACTTGGCCCTGCTTGAACCTCACACAGCTGGCCTCGGCCCATCGATCCAGCCTGTCCAGAGCCCTCTGTAGAGCCTTCCTGCCCGCCAGCAGATCAACGCTCCCGCCCGGCTTGGTGTCGGCTGCAGCATGCCGTAGCTTAAAGAGGGATTGGTACAGTAGCTAAAGACCAGTTGGTACAATAGTCAGGGAGGGAGGCTTTTGCTCAGAGGAGGGGTACGTGGTTGGGGCGTGCTGAGTCTTCCAGCCCCCCACCTCGGGAAGGCAGCCTGAGGATCGGAGCTGCCGCAGGTTTCCACTTGTGCCCAGAGCCCCGGGGTTTTGCCTTGCCGCTGCCTTTCTTTTCCACGTCAGCCTTTCCTGTCCTGTTGGCGTGGGGCTGAGGCCGGCCAGCAGCCAGGCGCCCCTCCTGCCTGTGGCTCCCCGCCCTCTCCCGTGGGAAGGGGAGGGAAGAGAAAGAGGGCGAAAAGCCTGCCGGCTCAGGACGACGACACGTTACCGAGGAAAGCCAGAGCTGCCCGCGGAGCGCGAGCCCCAGGTGCGTGCGAGGCGCTGGCGAGGGGCAAGGCGAGGCGCGCGGGGCGGGGCCGCGCCGGCGGGCTGCCCGCGGGGCAAAAGGTGGTGGGGAATCGAACTCGGTGCCCTTGGGCCCAGCGTCCCGCGACCTGGCCGCTCGTCTAACGGAGATCCCCACCGACGGCGGCCGCACAGCGACCCCTACAGGCCTCACGCCGCCCTGCGCCCCGCCGCTCGGACCCGCGCCCTGCGCGCCCGCCCCGCCGACGCGCGCCGCCTCCCGCGCCCACGGCACCCCGACGCCGCCCGCCTCACGCCCCGCTCCGCGCACCAGCCTCACCCTCCCCGCGCACAACAGCCTCTCGCCGCACCCGCCTCCCTTTCTCCCGCTCTGCCCGGGACCTCGAGCCACACACCAACCCCACCTGCCCCCACCCCCCACCCCCCACCCCCGCCTCCAGCTGCACCCGGGCGGCACCGCCACGGCCCCTCGCCTTCCTCGCCGCTTCCCTGCCCGCTCCTCCCCCTCCGGCAAGCTTCTCCTCTGCTGCCAGAGCCCAACACCTCCTGCTGCTGCCAGGTACCCGGGTGCTCGGGGCCTCGGAGCGTCACCAAAATTTCCCAGCTGGCCCGTGCCCACCCCGGAGACAGGCTGCTGCCCTGCGCAGGGGAGCAGGGCAAGAGGAGTTCCTTCTTCCTGGGCACGAGGTGGCCCCTTCCAGCTGGGGCGCTCCGAATGCGCTTTTACACTTGGTTCTCATGCTTTTCGAGCGCTTCAGGTACGGCAGGATTTGACCCCTCGCCGCTCAACACGCGCACAGGCGCGCACACACACACACGTACTGCTGTTTTGCAAAGCAACTCTAAGCCTGCGGCGTCATCATCCACCTGCTCCTTTCTTGATCGAAACGTCCCTGGCCGTCTGTGCTGCTACAGTTACTTCCCTGCGATGCCAGGTAACGGGAGGGTTTTGCAGAGGTGCTGGAGGGGCCGGCGCGCTGGCCTTCTCTCGGTGGTCCGGGGGTGTCCCTTATTCCTCGGGGGGTGGGGGGTGGGGGGGGCCGTCCTTCTCCTCCTTGCAATGAGCTGGGCTCCTTTAGTCGTGCTTACTTAACCATGACCGTGCAGCAGACCGCGTAAACCACCTACCTACCTATCTTCGCCTTACGAAACTTCCTGCCAGTTAGACTCATAGAATCCTTTAGGTGGGAAAAGACCCTTAAGATCATCAAGTCCAACCGTAAACCTAGCTCTGCCAAGTCCACCGCTAAGCCATGTCCCTAAGCGCCGCGTCGGCACGTCTTTTAAAGACCTCCAGGGGCGGTGACTCCACCACTTCCCTGGGCGGCCTGTTCCAGCGCTTGACAACCCTTTCGGTGAAGAATTTTTCCCTGAGAGCCGATCTAAAGCTCCCCTGGCGCAACCTGAGGCCGTTTCCTCTCGTCCCATCGCCCGTTACCTGGGAGAAGAGACTGACACCCCCCTCGCTACAACCTCCTTCCGGGTAGTTGTAGAGAGCGACAAGGTCTCCCCTCAGGCTCCTCTTCTCCAGACTGAACGACCCCGGTTCCCTCAGCTGCCTCCTCAGCAGGCGTGTGCTCTAGACCCTTCACCGGCTTCGTTGCCCTCCTTTGGCCGCGCTCCAGCACCTCAGTGTCTTTCTCGTAGCGAGGGGCCCAAACCCGAAGACGGTACTCGAGGTGCGGCCTCACCGGTGCCGAGCACAGGGGGACGCTCGCTTCCCTAGTCCTGCTGGCCACACGATTTCTGATACAAGCCAGGATGCTGTTGGCCGCCTTGGCCACCTGGGCACACTGCCGGCTCACGTTCAGCCGGCTGTCGACCAACACCCCCAGGTCCTTTGCCCGCCGGGCAGCTTTCCAGCCACTCTTCGCCAAGCCCGTAGCATTGCACGGGGTTGTTGGGACCCGGGTGCAGGACCCGGCACTTGGCCTGCTTGAACCTCACGCAGCTGGCCTCGGCCCATCGATCCAGCCTGTCCAGAGCCCTCTGTAGAGCCTTCCTGCCCGCCAGCAGATCAACGCTCCCGCCCGGCTTGGTGTCGGCTGCAGCATGCCGTAGCTTAAAGAGGGATTGGTACAGTAGCTAAAGACCAGTTGGTACAATAGTCAGGGAGGGAGGCTTTTGCTCAGAGGAGGGGTACGTGGTTGGGGCGTGCTGAGTCTTCCAGCCCCCCACCTCGGGAAGGCAGCCTGAGGATCGGAGCTGCCGCAGGTTTCCACTTGTGCCCAGAGCCCCCGGGGTTTTGCCTTGCCGCTGCCTTTCTTTTCCACGTCAGCCTTTCCTGTCCCGTTGGCGTGGGGCTGAGGCCGGCCAGCAGCCAGGCGCCCCTCCTGCCTGTGGCTCCCCGCCCTCTCCCGTGGGAAGGGGAGGGAAGAGAAAGAGGGCGAAAAGCCTGCCGGCTCAGGACGACGACACGTTACCGAGGAAAGCCAGAGCTGCCCGCGGAGCGCGAGCCCAGGTGCGTGCGAGGCGCTGGCGAGGGGCAAGGCGAGGCGCGCGGGGCGGGGCCGCGCCGGCGGGCTGCCCGCGGGGCAAAAGGTGGTGGGGAATCGAACTCGGTGCCCTTGGGCCCAGCGTCCCGCGACCTGGCCGCTCGTCTAACGGAGATCCCCACCGACGGCGGCCGCACAGCGACCCCTACAGGCCTCACGCCGCCCTGCGCCCCGCCGCTCGGACCCGCGCCCTGCGCGCCCGCCCCGCCGACGCGCGCCGCCTCCCGCGCCCACGGCACCCCGACGCCGCCCGCCTCACGCCCCGCTCCGCGCACCAGCCTCACCCTCCCCGCGCACAACAGCCTCTCGCCGCACCCGCCTCCCTTTCTCCCGCTCTGCCCGGGACCTCGAGCCACACACCAACCCCACCTGCCCCCACCCCCCACCCCCCACCCCCGCCTCCAGCTGCACCCGGGCGGCACCGCCACGGCCCCTCGCCTTCCTCGCCGCTTCCCTGCCCGCTCCTCCCCCTCCGGCAAGCTTCTCCTCTGCTGCCAGAGCCCAACACCTCCTGCTGCTGCCAGGTACCCGGGTGCTCGGGGCCTCGGAGCGTCACCAAAATTTCCCAGCTGGCCCGTGCCCACCCCGGAGACAGGCTGCTGCCCTGCGCAGGGGAGCAGGGCAAGAGGAGTCCTTCTTCCTGGGCACGAGGTGGCCCCTTCCAGCTGGGGCGCTCCGAATGCGCTTTTACACTTGGTTCTCATGCTTTTCGAGCGCTTCAGGTACGGCAGGATTTGACCCCTCGCCGCTCAACACGCGCACAGGCGCGCACACACACACACGTACTGCTGTTTTGCAAAGCAACTCTAAGCCTGCGGCGTCATCATCCACCTGCTCCTTTCTTGATCGAAACGTCCCTGGCCGTCTGTGCTGCTACAGTTACTTCCCTGCGATGCCAGGTAACGGGAGGGTTTTGCAGAGGTGCTGGAGGGGCCGGCGCGCTGGCCTTCTCTCGGTGGTCCGGGGGTGTCCCTTATTCCTCGGGGGGTGGGGGGGTGGGGGGGGCCGTCCTTCTCCTCCTTGCAATGAGCTGGGCTCCTTTAGTCGTGCTTACTTAACCATGACCGTGCAGCAGACCGCGTAAACCACCTACCTACCTATCTTCGCCTTACGAAACTTCCTGCCAGTTAGACTCATAGAATCCTTTAGGTGGGAAAAGACCCTTAAGATCATCAAGTCCAACCGTAAACCTAGCTCTGCCAAGTCCACCGCTAAGCCATGTCCCTAAGCGCCGCGTCGGCACGTCTTTTAAAGACCTCCAGGGGCGGTGACTCCACCACTTCCCTGGGCGGCCTGTTCCAGCGCTTGACAACCCTTTCGGTGAAGAATTTTTCCCTGAGAGCCGATCTAAAGCTCCCCTGGCGCAACCTGAGGCCGTTTCCTCTCGTCCCATCGCCCGTTACCTGGGAGAAGAGACTGACACCCCCCTCGCTACAACCTCCTTCCGGGTAGTTGTAGAGAGCGACAAGGTCTCCCCTCAGGCTCCTCTTCTCCAGACTGAACGACCCCGGTTCCCTCAGCTGCCTCCTCAGCAGGCGTGTGCTCTAGACCCTTCACCGGCTTCGTTGCCCTCCTTTGGCCGCGCTCCAGCACCTCAGTGTCTTTCTCGTAGCGAGGGGCCCAAACCCGAAGACGGTACTCGAGGTGCGGCCTCACCGGTGCCGAGCACAGGGGGACGCTCGCTTCCCTAGTCCTGCTGGCCACACGATTTCTGATACAAGCCAGGATGCTGTTGGCCGCCTTGGCCACCTGGGCACACTGCCGGCTCACGTTCAGCCGGCTGTCGACCAACACCCCCAGGTCCTTTGCCCGCCGGCAGCTTTCCAGCCACTCTTCGCCAAGCCCGTAGCATTGCACGGGGTTGTTGGGACCCGGGTGCAGGACCCGGCACTTGGCCTGCTTGAACCTCACACAGCTGGCCTCGGCCC
>NW_027472205.1:0-61690 GCF_965638725.1 Aptenodytes patagonicus | reverse complement strand
GGTCAAGGAAGGTCAGGGAAGGTCAAGGAAGGTCAGTGACGGGAAGGTCAGGGAAAGTCGGGGCAGGTCAGGTAAGGTAAGATAAGGGAAGGTCTGGGAAGGGAAGGTCTGGGAAGGGAAGGGGAGGTCTGGGAAGGGAAGGGAAGGGAAGGGAAGGGAAGAGAAGGGAAGGGAAGGGAAGGGAAGGGAAGGAAAGACCAAGGAAAGTCAGGGAAGGGAAGGGAATGGAAAGTTGGGGAAAGTCAGGGAAGGTCAGGGAAGGTCAAGGAAGGTCAAGGAAGGTCAGGTAAGGTCAAGGAAGGTCAGGTAAGGTCAAGGAAGGTCAGTGATGGGAAGGTCGGGGAAGGTCGGGGAAGGTCTGGGAAGGTCGGGGAAGGGAAGGGAAGGGAAGGTCGGGGAAGGGAAGGGAAGGGAAGGGAAGGGAAGGGAAGGGAAGGGAAGGGAAGGGAAGGGAAGGGAAGGGAAGGGAAGGGAAGGGAAGGGAAGGGAAGGGAAGGGAAGGGAAGGGAAGGGAAGGGAAGGGAAGGGAAGGGAAGGGAAGGGAAGGGAAGGGAAGGGAAGGGAAGGGAAGGGAAGGGAAGGGAAGGGAAGGGAAGGGAAGGGAAGGGAAGGGAAGGGAAGGGAAGGGAAGGGAAGTTCGGGGAAGGGAAGGGAAGGGAAGGGAAGGTCAGGTAAGGTCAAGGAAGGTCAAGGAAGGTCAGGGAAGGTCAAGGAAGGTCAGGGAAGGTCAAGGAAGGTCAGTGACGGAAAGGTCGGGGAAGGGAAGGCAAGGGTATGCAAGGGAAGGGAAGGGAAATCAGGGAAGGTCAGGGCATGCAACGTCGGGGAAGGTCAGGGAAGGCAAGGTCAGGGAAGGTCAAGGAAGGTCCAGGAAGGTCAGGTAAGGTCAAGGAAGGTCAGGGAAGGTCAAGGAAGGTCAGTGACGGGAAGGTCAGGGAAAGTCGGGGAATGTCGGGGAAGATCAGGTAAGGTAAGATAGGGAAGGGAAGGGAAGGGAAGGGAAGGGAAGGGAAGGGAAGGGAAGGGAAGGGAAGGGAAGGGAAGGGAAGGGAAGGGAAGGGAAGGGAAGGGAAGGCCAAGGAAGGTCAGGGAAGGGAAGAGAAGGGAAAGTCAGGGAAGGGAAGGTTAGGGAAGGGCAAGGAAGGTCAAGGAAGGTCAGGTAAGGTCAAGGAAGGTCAGGGAAGGTTAAGGAAGGTCAGTGACGGGAAGGTCGGGGAAGGTCGGGGAAGGTCGGGGAAGGGAAGGGAAGGGAAGGGAAGGGAAGGGAAGGGAAGGGAAGGTCGGGGAAGGGAAGGGAAGGGAAGGGAAGGGAAGGGAAGGGAAGGGAAGGGAAGGGAAGGGAAGGGAAGGGAAGGGAAGGGAAGGGAAGGGAAGGGAAGGGAAGGGAAGGGAAGGGAAGGGAAGGGAAGGGAAGGGAAGGGAAGGGAAGGGAAGGGAAGGGAAGGGAAGGGAAGGGAAGAGAAGGGAAGGGAAGGGAAGGGAAGGGAAGGGAAGGGAAGAGAAGGGAAGAGAAGGGAAGAGAAGAGAAGGGAAGGGAAGGGAAGGGAAGGGAAGGTCAGTGACGGGAAGGTCGGGGAAGGTCGGGGAAGGTCGGGGAAGGTCAGGGAAGGGAAGGGAAGGGAAGGGAAGGGAAGGGAAGGGAAGGGAAGGGAAGGGAAGACCAAGGAAGGGAAGAGAAGGGAATTGAAGGGCGGGGAAGGTCAGGGAACGTCAAGGAAGGTGAGGGAAGGTCAAGGAAGGTCAGTGACGGGAAGGTCGCGGAAGGGAAGGGAAGGGAAGGGAAGGGAAGGGAAGGTCAAGGAAGGTCAGGGAAGGTCAGTGCCGGGAAGGTCGGGGAAGTTCGGGGAAGGTCGGGGAAGGTCAGGGAAGGGAAGGGAAGGTCAGGTAAGGTCAAGGAAGGTCAAGGAAGGTCAGGGAAGGTCAAGGAAGGTCAGGGAAGGTCAAGGAAGGTCAGTGACGGAAAGGTCGGGGAAGGGAAGGGACGGTCGCGGAAGGTCGGGGAAGGTCGGGGAAGGTCGGGGAAGGGAAGGCAAGGGTAGGCAAGGGAAGGGAAGGGAAATCAGGGAAGGTCAGGGCATGCAACGTCGGGGAAGGTCAGGGAAGGCAAGGTCAGGGAAGGTCAGGGAAGGTCAAGGAAGGTCAAGAAAGGTCAGGTAAGGTCAAGGAAGGTCAGGGAAGCTCAAGGAAGGTCAGTGACGGGAAGGTCGGGGAAGGTCGGGGAAGATCAGGTAAGGTAAGATAAGATAAGGGAAGGGAAGGGAAGGGAAGGGAAGGGAAGGGAAGGGAAGGGAAGGGAAGGGAAGGGAAGGGAAGGGAAGGGAAGGGAAGGGAAGGGAAGGGAAGGGAAGGGAAGGGAAGGGAAGGGAAGGGAAGGGAAGGGAAGGGAAGGGAAGGGAAGGGAAGGGAAGGGAAGGGAAGGGAAGGGAAGGGAAGGGAAGGGAAGGGAAGGGAAGGGAAGGGAAGGGAAGGGAAGGGAAGGGAAGGGAAGGGAAGGGAAGGGAAGGGAAGGGAAGGGAAGGGAAGGGAAGGGAAGGGAAGGGAAGGGAAGGGAAGGGAAGGGAAGGGAAGGGAAGGGAAGGGAAGGGAAGGGAAGGGAAGGGAAGGGAAGGGAAGGTCGGGGAAGGGAAGGGAAGGTCAGGTAAGGTCAAGGAAGGTCAGGGAAGGTCAAGGAAGGTCAGGGAAGGTCAGTGACGGAAAGGTGGGGGAAGGGAAGGTCGCGGAAGGTCGGGGAAGGGAAGGCAAGGGTAGGCCAGGGAAAGGAAATCAGGGAAGGTCAGGGCATGCAACGTCGGGGAAGGTCAGGGAAGACAAGGTTAGGGAAGGTCAGGGAAGGTTAAGGAAGGTCAAAGAAGGTCAGGTAAGGTCAAGGAAGGTCAGTGACGGGAAGGTCAGGGAAAGTCGGGGAAGGTCGGGGAAGATCAGGTAAGGTAAGATAAGGGAAGGGAAGGGAAGGGAAGGGAAGGGAAGGGAAGGGAAGGGAAGGGAAGGGAAGGGAAGGGAAGGGAAGGGAAGGGAAGGGAAGGGAAGGGAAGGGAAGGGAAGGGAAGGGAAGGGAAGGCCAAGGAAGGTCAGGGAAGGGAAGAGAATGGAAAGTCAGGAAAGTCAGGGAAGGGAAGGTCAGGGAAGGGCAAGGAAAGTCAGTGACGGGAAGGTTAGGGAAGGTCGGGGAAGGTCGGGGAAGGGAAGGGAAGGGAAGGGAAGGGAAGGGAAGGGAAGGGAAGGGAAGGGAAGGGAAGGGAAGGGAAGGGAAGGGAAGGGAAGGGAAGGGAAGGGAAGGGAAGGGAAGGGAAGGGAAGGGAAGGGAAGGGAAGGGAAGGGAAGGGAAGGGAAGGGAAGGGAAGGGAAGGGAAGGGAAGGGAAGGGAAGGGAAGGGAAGGGAAGGGAAGGGAAGGGAAGGGAAGGGAAGGGAAGGGAAGGGAAGGGAAGGGAAGGGAAGGGAAGGGAAGGGAAGGGAAGGGAAGGGAAGGGAAGGGAAGGGAAGGGAAGGGAAGGGAAGGGAAGGGAAGGGAAGAGAAGGGAAGGGAAGGGAAGGGAAATCAGGGAAGGTCAGGGAATGGAAGGTCGGGGAAGGTCAGGGAAGGCAAGGTCGGGGAAGGTCAGGGAAGGTCAAGGAAGGTCAAGGAAGGTCAGGTAAGGTCAAGGAAGGTCAGGGAAGGTCAAGGAAGGTCAGTGACGGGAAGGTCAGGGAAAGTCGGGGAAGGTCGGGGAAGGTCAGGTAAGGTAAGATAAGGGAAGGGAAGGGAAGGGAAGGGAAGGGAAGGGAAGGGAAGGGAAGGGAAGGGAAGGGAAGGGAAGGGAAGGGAAGGGAAGAGAAGGGAAGGGAAGGGAAGGCAAGGCAAGGCAAGGCAAGGCAAGGCAAGGCAAGGGAAGGCAAGGGAAGGTCAAGGAAGGTTAAGGAAGGTCAGGTAAGGTCAAGGAAGGTCAGGTAAGGTCAAGGAAAGTCAGTGACGGGAAGGTCAGCGAAGATCAGGGAAGTTCGGGGAAGGTCGGGAAAGATCAGGGAAGGGAAGGTCAGGGAAGGTCAAGGAAGGTCAAGGAAGGTCAGGTAAGGTCAAGGAAGGTCAGGGAAGGTCAAGGAAGGTCAGTGACGGGAAGGTCGGGGAAGGGAAGGTCGGGGAAGGTCGGGGAAGGTCGGGGAAGGGAAGAGAAGGTCAGGTAACGTAAGATAAGGGAAGGGAAGGGAAGGGAAGGGAAGGGAAGGGAAGGGAAGGGAAGGGAAGGGAAGGGAAGGGAAGGGAAGGGAAGGGAAGGGAAGGGAAGGGAAGGGAAGGGAAGGGAAGGGAAGGGAAGGGAAGGGAAGGGAAGGGAAGGGAAGGGAAGGGAAGGGAAGGGAAGGGAAGGGAAGGGAAGGGAAGGGAAGGGAAGGGAAGGGAAGGGAAGGGAAGGGAAGGGAAGGGAAGGGAAGGGAAGGGAAGGGAAGGGAAGGGAAGGGAAGGGAAGGGAAGGGAAGGGAAGGGAAGGGAAGGGAAGGGAAGGGAAGGGAAGGGAAGGGAAGACCAAGGAAGGTCAGGGAAGGGAAGAGAATGGAAAGTCAGGGAAAGGAAGGTCAGGGAAGGTCAAGGAAGGTCAAGGAAGGTCAGGTAATGTCAAAGAAGGTCAGGGAAGGTCAAGGAAACTCAGTGACGGGAAGGTCAGGGAAGGTCGGGGAAGGTCGGGGAAGGTCAGGTAAGGTCAGGGAAGGTGAGGTAAGGGCAAGGAAGGTCAGTGACGGGAAGGTCGGGGAATGTCGGGGAAGGTCGGGGAAGGTCGGGGAGGGGAAGGTCGGGGAAGGGAAGGGAAGGGAAGGGAAGGAAGGGAAGGGAAGGCAAGGCAAGGCAAGGCACGGCAAGGCAAGGCAAGGCAAGGGAAGGCAAGGGAAGGCAAGGGGAGGTCAAGGAAGGTTAAATAAGGTCAGGTAAGGTCAAGGAAGTTCAAGGAAGGACAGGTAAGGTCAAGGAAGGTCAGGTAAGGTCAAGGAAGGTCAGTGACGGGAAGGTCAGGGAAGGTCAGGGAAGTCGGGGAAGGTCGGGAAAGATCATGGAAGGGAAGGTCTGGGAAGGTCAAGGAAGGTAAAGGAAGGTCAGGTAAGGTCAAGGAAGGTCAGGGAAGGTCAAGGAAGGTCAGTGACGGGAAGGTCGGGGAAGGGAAGGGAAGGTCGGGGAAGGTCAGGGAAGGTCGGGGAAGGGAAGGGAAGGAAAGGGAAGGGAAGGGAAGGAAAGGGAAGGGAAGGGAAGGGAAGGGAAGGGAAGGGAAGGGAAGGGAAGGGAAGGGAAGGGAAGGGAAGGGAAGGGAAGGGAAATCAGGAAGGTCAGGGAATGCAAGGTCGGGAAGGTCAGGGAAGGCAAGGTCGGGGAAGGTCAGGTAAGGTCAAGGAAGGTCAAGGAAGGTCAGGTAAGGTCAAGGAACGTCAGGTAAGGTCAAGGAAGGTCAGTGACGGGAACGTCAGGGAAAGTCGGGGAAGGGAAGGGAAGGGAAGGGAAATTAGGGAAGGTCAGGGCATGGAACGTCGGGGAAGGTCAGGGAAGGCAAGGTCGGGGAAGGTCAAGGAAGGTCATGTAAGGTCAGGTAAGGTCGAGGAAGGCCAGTAACGGGAAGGTCAGGGAACGTCGGGGAAGTTCGGGGAAGGGAAGTGAACGTCGGGGAAGGGAAGAGAAGGGAAGGGAAGGGAAGGCAAATGAAGGGAAGGGAAGGGAAGGGAAGGGAAGGGAAGGGAAGGGAAGGGAAGGGAAGGGAAGGGAAGGGAAGGGAAGGGAAGGGAAGGGAAGGGAAGGGAAGGGAAGGGAAGGGAAGGGAAGGGAAGGGAAGGGAAGGGAAGGGAAGGGAAGGGAAGGGAAGGGAAGGGAAGGGAAGGGAAGGGAAGGGAAGGGAAGGGAAGGGAAGGGAAGGGAAGGGAAGGGAAGGGAAGGGAAGGGAAGGGAAGGGAAGGGAAGGGAAGGGAAGGGAAGGGAAGGGAAGGGAAGGGAAGGGAAGGGAAGGGAAGGGAAGGGAAGGGAAGGGAAGGGAAGGGAAGGGAAGGGAAGGGAAGGGAAGGGAAGGGAAGGGAAGGGAAGGGAAGGGAAGGGAAGGGAAGGGAAGGGAAGGGAAGGGAAGGGAAGGGAAGGGAAGGGAAGGGAAGGGAAGGGAAGGGAAGGGAAGGGAAGGGAAGGGAAGGGAAGGGAAGGGAAGGGAAGGGAAGGGAAGGGAAGGGAAGGGAAGGGAAGGGAAGGTCGGGGAAGGGTAGGGAAGGGAAATCAGGGAAGGTCAGGGAATGGAAGGTCGGGGAAGGTCAGGGAAGGCAAGGTCAGGGAAGGTCAAGGAAGGTCAGGTAAGGTCAGGTAAGGTCAAGGAAGGTGTCGTAGTTTAACTTCAGTCGGCAACTAAGCCCCATGCAGCCGCTCGCTCACTCCCTCCTACCCGGTGGGATGGGGGAGAGAATTGGAAGAGCACAAGTTAGAAAAAACTTGTGGGTTGAGATAAAAACAGTTTAATAATTGATATAAAATGATAATCATAATAATATGATAATAATAATAATACACAAAGCAAGTGATGCACAGTACAATTGCTCACCACCCGCCGACCGATGCCCAGCCTGTCCCCGAGCAGCGGCCCCCCCCCGGCCAGCTTTCCCAGTTTATGTACTGAGCATGACGTCACATGGTATGGAATGTCCCTTTGGCCAGTTTGGCTGTGCCCCCTCCCAGCTTCTTTGCACAGCCTTCTCAGTCGGTAGAACATGGGAAGCTGAAAAGTCCTTGGCTAGTGTAAGCATTACCTAGCAACAACTAAAACATCGGTGCGTTATCAACTTTGTTCTCATCCTAAATCCAAAACACTGTACCAGCTACTAGAAAAGAAATTAACTCTATCCCTGCCGAAACCAGGACAATATCCACCCCTTATTCTATACCATCTGCGTCATGCTCAAGTCTCATATTTTCCAGTACATTTTCATTAATCACCACGCCTTTATATATATGCACATACACAGAGATATCATTCCCTTCGTCTGTGGGCCATCCCTCTAAAATGTTCGGTGAGTTCATTTAGTCCATGACTTCGGGCTCCATCTGTCATAATAATCTTCCAGGGCAGGAAAAATGGAGATGGTATGTGGTGTTGGATTGTTCCATGTTGAAGTCAGTTCTGGTACCATCATCACTGTGCTTTGCTTGGTTTCACTGAAGTTATTCTTCATTAGTCTGGGTGATTCTTATTGTAGTAACATTAGTATGGCATATAATATTATTAGTATTATTAGTATATCTGTGTATTATTAGTATAACTATTATAACTATAATTAGTACTTAACATCACATAATTCAGATCATTGGCTATTCTCACCCAAAATCAAATCCCCTTGAGGTACACATCGGACTTCCCCATCCTCCCGCATTATCCACCAAGCGCACCCAGGTCCTTGAGCAAAAGCAATCCCATGGATGGGTTTGCCTCTGCCTGAGGCAGGAATAACCCAGACTGTCTTCCCCAACATATTTTTTATGTGCACTACAGGAACTTTATTCCCATCTACAGTACGTAAAAGTTCTGACTGGGCAGGGCCTGCTCGATTGGCAGATCCGCTAGTGTTGACTAACCAGGTGGCCTTTGCTAAATGCGTATCCCAATGTTTGAACGTCCCGCCACCCATTGCTCTCAGCATAGTCTTTAACAGTCCATTGTATCATTTGATTTTCCCAGAGGCTGGTGCATGATAGGGGATGTGATACACCCACTCAATGCCGTGCTCTTTGGCCCAGGTGTCTATGAGGTTGTTTCGGAAATGAGTCCCATTGTCTGACTCAATTCTTTCTGGGGTGCCATGTCGCCATAGGACTTGCTTTTCAAGGCCCAGGATAGTGTTCCGGGCGGTGGCATGGGGCACGGGATATGTTTCCAGCCATCCGGTGGTTGCCTCCACCATTGTAAGCATGTGGCGCTTGCCTTGGCAGGTTTGTGGGAGTGTGATATAATCGATCTGCCAGGCCTCCCCATATTTATATTTCAGCCATCGACCTCCATACCAAAAAGGCTTTAACCGCTTGGCTTGCTTGATTGCAGCGCATGTTTCACATTCATGGATAACCTGGGCTATAGTGTCCATGGTCAAGTCCACCCCTCGATCACGAGCCCATCTATATGTTGCATCTCTTCCTTGGTGGCCTGAGGTGTCATGGGCCCACCGAGCTAGAAATAATTCACCCTTATGTTGCCAGTCCAGATCCACTTCAATCTTAGCAGCCTGATCCACCTGCTGGTTGTTTTGATGTTCTTCAGTGGCCCTACTCTTGGGTACGTGAGCATCTACGTGACGGACTTTTACAATCAGGTTCTCCACCCGGGCAGCAATGTCTTGCCACAATGCGGCAGCCCAGATGGGTTTGCCTCTGCGCTGCCAGTTGCTCTGCTTCCATTGCTGCAACCACCCCCACAAGGCATTTGCCACCATCCATGAGTATAGAGATAGAGCACTGGCCACTTTTCTCGGTCAGCAATGTCTAAAGCCAGCTGGATGGCCTTTACTTCTGCAAATTGGCTCGATTCACCTTCTCCTTCAGCAGTTTCTACAACTTGTCGCATAGGACTCCATACAGCAGCTTTCCACCTCCGATGCTTTCCCACAAGACGACAGGACCCATCAGTGAACAGGGCATATTGCTTCTCATTTTCTGGTAGTTCATTATACATTGGGGCCTCTTCAGCACGCGTTACCTCCTCCTCTGGCAATATTCCAAAATCTTTGCCCTCTGGCCAATCCATGATCACCTCCAGGATTCCTGGGCGACTGGGGTTTCCTATTCGAGCCTGTTGTGTGATCAGTGCGACCCACTTACTCCATGTAGCATCAGTTGCATGATGTGTACAGGGGACCCTCCCTCTGAACATCCAGCCCAGCATCGGCAGTCGGGGTGCCAGGAGGAGCTGTGCTTCAGTGCCGATCACTTCTGAAGCAGCTCGAACCCCTTCATATGCTGCTAATATCTTTTTTTTCAGTTGGAGTATAGCGGGCCTTGGATCCTCTGTATCCCCGACTCCAAAACCCTAAGGGTCGACCTCGAGTCTCCCCTGGTGCTTTCTGCCAGAGGCTCCAGGTAGGGCCGTTCTCCCCGGCTGCGGTATAGAGCACTTTTTTTACCTCTTGCCCTGCCCGGACTGGCCCCAGGGCTACTGCATGAACTATCTCCCGTTTAATTTGTTCAAAAGCTTGTCGTTGCTCAGGGCCCCATTTGAAATCGTTCTTCTTTCGGGTCACTTGATAGAGAGGGTTTACAATCAGACTGTAATTTGGAATGTGCATTCTCCAAAAACCCACGACGCCTAAGAAAGCTTGTGTTTCCTTTTTGCTAGTTGGTGGAGACATGGCTGTTATTTTGTTGATCACATCCATTGGGATCTGACGACGTCCATCTTGCCATTTTATTCCTAAAAATTGGATCTCCTGTGCAGGTCCCTTGACCTTACTTTGTTTTATGGCAAAACCGGCCTTCAGCAGGATTTGGACTATTTCCTTCCCCTTTTCAAAAACTTCTCCTGCTGTGTTGCCCCACACGATGATGTCATCAATGTATTGCAGGTGTTCTGGAGCTCCACCCTGTTCTAGTGCAGTCTGGATCAGTCCATGGCAAATGGTGGGGCTGTATTTCCACCCCTGGGGCAGTCGGTTCCAGGTGTACTGGACACCCCTCCAAGTGAAAGCAAATTGTGGCCTGCACTCCGCTGCCAAAGGGATTGAGAAAAACGCATTAGCAATATCAACTGTGGCATACCACTTGGCTGCCTTTGACTCCAGTTCGTATTGAAGGTCTAGTATGTCTGGCACAGCAGCACTCAGCGGTGGCGTGACTTCATTTAGGCCATGATAGTCTACTGTTAGTCTCCACTCTCCATTAGACTTCCGCACTGGCCATATGGGACTGTTAAAGGGTGAGCGGGTCTTGCTGATCACTCCTTGGCTTTACAGTCAATGAGTCAGCTCATGAGTGGGAATCAAGGAGTCTCGGTTGGTGCGATATTGCCGCCGGTGCACTGTGGTGGTAGCAATTGGCACTTGTTGGTCTTCGACCTTCAGCAACCCCACAACAGAGGGGTCCTCCGAAAGACCAGGCAAGGTGGACAGCTGTTTAATTTCCTCCATCTCCAAGGCAGCTATACCAAAAGCCCACCGGTACCCTTTTGGGTCCTTGAAATACCCTCTCCTGAGGTAGTCTATGCCAAGGATGCACGGAGCATCTGGGCCAGTCACAATGGGGTGCTTCTGCCACCCATTCCCAGTTAGACTCACTTCGGCTTCCAATACAGTTAGCTGTTGGGATCCCCCCGTCACCCCAGAAATACAGATGGGTTCTGCCCCTATATAGCTTGATGGCATTAGGGCACACTGTGCACCGGTGTCTACCAGAGCCTTATACTTCTGTGGGTCTGATGTGCCAGGCCACCGAATCCACACAGTCCAGTAAACTCGG
The DNA here is from genome assembly GCF_965638725.1 of Aptenodytes patagonicus. NCBI lineage: Eukaryota > Metazoa > Chordata > Aves > Sphenisciformes > Spheniscidae > Aptenodytes > Aptenodytes patagonicus. The sequence goes on along the minus strand of NW_027472205.1, from coordinate 51,269 downwards.
TTGTCCCTTTCCTCCCCTGGCTGGAGGCAGGGCCCCTCTAATCCTCATCACAGTACTCATTTCTCATTTCTTGTACGTACGGGTCAGAAGTTTCTTCATTAAGATCAGGAGTAAGATCAGCCCTTCTACTCTGTCTGGGGAACTGCCCGCTGGAAACTGGAGCAGCAATTTTCCTGGAAGAACCTCTTTCTGTGATTGTTTTCCCTTGCAATTCATGTACCCGTGCCCCTAGGGCTGCGGTAGGTTTTCCATCCCACTTCCTCATGTCCTCTCCGTGGTCACGCAGATAAAACCATAGGGTGCCCCGTAGTGTGTACCCTTTATACTCTCTGGAGCAAAAGAACGCTCTACTTCTAATAGCCGAGATACTGGTCCGTACAGGTGAGGAGTAGGACCTATCCTCTCTGAGTTGCTGGATCTCCCGGGACAGTTTTTCGGACAGTTTCTCCACAGCCGAGACGAGGGAGTAAGAAAGACTTTCCTCGTATTGCCGGAGTTGACTAGCCAATTCATCCACTGTTTGTTCCTCTCCATCTTTCCAGGTCATCCCTGCCAATGAATTGGCGTATGACGATGGTGAGCTCCTTATAAACTTCCGGCACATGGGTCGTGTGCACTTGACTTCGTCTGAATCTTTGGATAGTTGTTCATTGTTCAGGTCATTATAAATCACCTCCAGCACAGCTAATTCTCTCAGAAACTGGATACCCTTCTCCATGGCGGCCCACTTGCTTGGGCGACATATGACATCTTCCTTAAAGGGATACCTTTCCTTCACGCTTGACAAGAGTCGCCTCCAAAGGCTGAGGATACGTGTCCCTTTTCCAATTGCTTTATCAATGCCCCCTTCCCTAGAAAGGGATCCCAGCTGCTTGGCTTCCCTACCCTCTAATTCCAGGCTACTGGCCCCATTATCCCAGCATCGGAGCAGCCAGGTGACAATATGCTCACCTGGACGACGGCTGAAATCTTTTCGTATATCTCGCAGCTCACTCAGGGATAGAGATCGGGTGGTCACTGCCTCGTTTATGAGTTCTTCCTCTTCCTCCTCCCCGATCAACGGCCGGGTCTCCTCCTCCCGTTCTCGTGATGGCCCTTCTCCAGGATACTCGTACAGTTCTTCCTCCGGTTCCCTTTTAGAAGAAGCTTCTTCCTCCCTTACTAAACGAGCCGACTTCCGCTTCCAAAATTTCTTCTTGTGTACAGGGGCGACTGATACCGGCACAGGCTGGTTCTTTGGTTCAGCCACAGGGCCTGTTGCCGGGGTCTGAGTGACTGCAGTGCAAGTGCATGTCACCGGAGTCTGAGTGGCCAACAGGGCCTGTCGCCGGGGTCTGAGTGGCCTCAGTGCATGTCGCCGGGATTGGAGTTACTGGGTACCAAAGCCAGCTCAGGTCGGCTCACTGCTGCACTTACACTGCTTCTTGTAAGGCTTGTCCTCCACTTGTTCGTGTGGTTCCTGCTATAGTAATTCCTATAACACGCAACTCAAATCATGGGTTACAACAATTTAAAGGTATTTCCATTACAATCTCCACCCCTGGTCCCTTTGGGCCACGTTATAGGGTTTAACATTGCAATGAACTCCTCCCCTTGTTCCTAGCCTGGCTAGCAACAAGCGGTTTCTGCTATAGTAATTCCTATAACATGCAACTCAAATCCCGGGTTACAACAATTTAAAGGTGTTTCCATTACAATCTCCACCCCTGGTCCCTTCGGATCAAACCATCGGGTTTAACATTGCAATGAACTCCTCCCCTTGCCCCTGCTCCGGCTTGGACTTATCCACAGACTGCAGTCCCTTAGGGTAGTACCTTCTCCAAGTGGAGCCTTATCTATGAGCCACAGTCTCTCCAGGGGTACACCTGCTGCGGCATAGACTTATCCACAGTCACTTTGAGGTGCACCTGTTCCAGCACGGCCTTCTCCATGGGCCACAATGTCTTCAGAGATATACCTGCTCCAGCGTGGCCTTACTCGCAGCCACAGTCCCTTCAGAAGTAAACGTGCTGTAGCACAAACATAACTGTGGCCACAGACGCTTCGAGATGTACCTGCTCTGGCATGGGCTTATCCACGGCCACAGACGCTTTGGGGTGTCCTGCTCCCGCGTGGACTCATCCACAGGTCACAGTCCCTTCGACTCGAGTTCACACTGGAGTTACAGCCTGTCCAGTACAGCAGCACAGAAACAGCAGCGATGCCCTGGCCGTCTGCCAGCCCAGGCGCATCGCCATTGCGTTATCAAAATGTTCCCAGGCACAGCAGAATACGATGATAAGCAGTACAGCAAGCAGTGAAAGCAAAACGCAGCCACTAACGAGCATTAGACTCTAATATACAGTAAGGCAAGGAAGCCCCATGGCAAGCACAGGAGCCTGCCACTTAATAGCTAAATAGCTATAACAAGTATAAATTCAATCTAGCACACTCCAATTAAACCTGTTGTTATCTTGAACCCTTCGGGCCCCACGTTGGGCGCCAAAAAGGACTGTCGTGGTTTAACTTCAGTCGGCAACTAAGCACCACGCAGCCGCTCGCTCACTCCCCCCACCCGGTGGGATGGGGGAGAGAATTGGAAGAGCACAAGTTAGAAAAACTCGTGGGTTGAGATAAAAACAGTTTAATAATTGAAATAAAATGATAATCATAATAATATGATAATAATAATACACAAAGCAAGTGATGCACAGTACAATTGCTCACCACCCGCCGACCGATGCCCAGCCAGTCCCCGAGCAGCGGCCCCCCCCCGGCCAGCTTTCCCCAGTTTAGGTACTGAGCATGATGTCACATGGTATGGAATGTCCGTTTGGCCAGTTTGGCTGTGCCCCCTCCCAGCTTCTTGTGCACCTTCAGCCTTCTCAGTCGGTAGAACATGGGAAGCTGAAAAGTCCTTGGCTAGTGTAAGCATTACCTAGCAACAACTAAAACACCGGTGCGTTATCAACTTTGTTCTCATCCTAAATCCAAAACACTGTACCAGCTACTAGAAAAGAAATTAACTCTATCCCTGCCGAAACCAGGACAGAAGGTCAGGGAAGGTCAAGGAAGGTCAGTGACGGAAAGGTCGGGGAAGGTCAGGTAAGGTCGCGGAAGGTCAGTGACGGGAAGGGAAGGAAACTCAAGGCAGTGAGGATTTGAGCTGCTTGCTAGAGTCATTTTTGTTTGCGTATGCAATAAGTTAGGTGCAGTAGTAACAATACCACGGTAGTCTATGCGAATACTATGAGTTTGAAAAAAATGAAGGGGTAGACTTTTTAGGTACCAAAGTGCAGGTTCTGTAAGGCAATAAATTACTGAAAGTTAAAAATTACTTGAGAAATTACCATCTAAAGTAGGCTAAAATGCGATAACATTGTAATTTTAAAGGAGTGGGTAGTTGGCTATTTGTTTTTGAACAGAGCATTGGCCTAGTCTGCCAGGTTTCTTTAAAGCAATTCATAAGAGCAAGTGCTGTGATTGTACTAAAAACAGAATATGACTTTTGCCTTTTGACTTCTACTGAAAGAATCTCAACATCGTGTCAAAATTTTAGACTTGCTTAGCGTAAATTAAACTGCGAAATGTAAGAAGAGTTAATTGAACTCCATCTAATCCTCCAGTGATCAACAGACTATAAACTGCTTGGTACAGAGCTATCCCTCCAATGTTTTTAGAGAGTGTTCAGGAATTTAGTGGAGCAATATCAACTTGCATCTAATGAGATCTGATCTTATAAGAAGGCACCAGAACCCTAGAAGTGCCCTCAGGATCAGTTGTGCAAGGTCAGATACATTTAAATGAAAGCCACCTCTCGGTTCTATTAAGACTTCTGTCCTTTTCCAGCTTTGGCAGTCCGAGCTTTCTTGGTACACAATAAAAAGAAAACATTCATTTTCACTCTTCATGTTGAAAATGGTTGAATAAATTTGTCCTATATGAGGAGAAAGCACTTTTTTTTGACAAGGCCTCCAGAATGATGACGGAAGTTGCTTTAGGTGTGTGGTAGATTAGCCTCTTGCAAGCACTCAGTCCTTTCTCTGTAAACCTGCTGAAAGGAGATTAGGTAATAACTGTATAGCATAGAGCATCTATGTTATGTCAAAGGGCGACGTCAGCTAGGAGCGTTTAGCTTTCTCCGGTGGAAACTGCAAGAATGGTATAAATTTGCAGATACATCACCCTCATAAGCAAAATCCCACTTCTCCAAAGAGATCTTCATATGAGCCTGGTAGCAACACGGTATTTTGAAATAGTGCTCAAAGCCATTTGCTGCTCTCTTGCCACTTGAACAATGGGTTGAGCCTTGTACAAAAGAGAAGAGTTTTTTTTTTTTTAGTCTTGTACTGCCGGAGTAAATGTAATTTTGGCCTGGATAGCAACATAGTGCAGTTACGATGCAGAAGAAGCCTTATCTGAGGGTAGGGAGACCACGGGGATGATCTGGAGAAGCATACTTCAAAGTGTAACGTCAATGCTCGTAGACACCGACTGCATTGCTGAGCAACAGATGTAATAACACATCTCCTTTGCTTGGGTTTTCTGTTACGAAGTTATCCTCAGTGCACTCCAAGAGTCTCCTGCACTGCTTGCAGCTTGCTGGGCTGATTTTCCAGCAAGTGTTATGGTGGTTGAATTCACCTAGCAGGATGTAACATCAATGCTATTGCTGTCTTTCTTTTAGAGGCCATCCTGATATGTCATACTGGGAGTTGAGGAATATGGCAGGAGGGCCAGTGAGATTTGCCACCAATAAAATGCCACCAATAAAATCCTGAGGGAAAATGTCAGGGGACCCAGAATGTGACATATACAAAGTTACTATTATCTTTCTTTTTTTTTTTAAGATTACAGAGAAAACCTTCACTATAGTATGTGTAGATAAAATAAATAAGTTTATTTTTCCTTGCAAAAGAATGTGATGAAAACTTCAGGCAGCAAATACGCCAAATAAACTTGTACATTGTGCTTACAGTTACAGGAAAATTAAGCCCACAGGTCAAAGATTATATATGTCTGTATGTGCATAACATGGAGCAGAGCAGGTTGTGGTGCCCAGGCAAGACTCTGTTGGCACTACTTTGAGATATAGTGGTGATAATTCTAGTAAGCTCTAGGTAGTTTCTTTCTGAAATTGAATTAACCGTGAAATACTTGATTTTTTTTCCATTGCCTCCGCATAACACACTGTTGACTCTCAGTAGCACTGTGAAGGAAGGTGTTTTAGGTGCCAGCTCTAGACCTCGGTATAGATCGTCTGCCAGGACTCATTTCTTCTCTTGTAGAACAGCCTACCCTGGTGAAACAAGGCAAAACATATCAGATCCCCAAATATTGGAAATTCCTGAATAATTTTCTTTTAACATCTATGTAATAATTCAGGTCCTCCTACAGCATCTGTGAAAAAGACATCGCCTCTTATTTAGAAATAACTGCTTATCTTGGCCTCTGGTTTTAGTTGTGATTTGGACATTAGATTCAGGACTGGCAGTGTTGTTGCATATACAGATACGCAAGGTATATTTCGCTTCTATTATATTAAAAAGTGATCGATATTATTCCCAAATTCATGATTTCATGTGGTGTTGCTTTGGAATTAAGATCTGCAGTGAAAACGTGGGTCCTATAATGAAAATAGTCTCATCAACAGAAGAGAAATTGTGCAGTGCGGTGGGTGTTTTTTTTTTTTGTGGCTTTCAAATGTGCAAAGTGAAAGGGACAACATTTTTTCCACAGAATGGTTCTCTTTGAGCCTGTGTGCACTTCATACACAGACAAAAAGTGTTCTCTTCCTGATTGTTTTAAAATTGGGCTTTTTGATTCAATTAGGTTGCATAGGCGAAGTCTATTAGCAGCAGTAAGGAATGTGCCTTTGCGTTATGGCTACTAAAGTCACAGCCATTGAGGGAGACAGGTGAAAGGAATTTGAAAGTATTTTTGTCCCGTGATAATTCAATATCTGATCTAAATCTTTTCGAAATCTAAATATATTAGATTATCTTGTCTGTACCGGAAAATGAAAGATCTGTTACATGGCCTTGCTATATTGCCTAAGTAAATGAGCTTTCTAAATCATGCAGTAAAGTCCACTTTGTGCTATGTCAATGTCCAATTGGACTGACGAATTAGGTCTATATTGTGCTGCCTTTTTTAGCTGGGAAAAAGGATTGATGTAAGGGAGAGCTTCAGAAAACTTACAGGTGTCTCAGCACAAGATCCCAAATAGACCCTAGGATCTGGACAAAATATCACGGCAGCACAGAGTCTACAGTGATGTGTGGGGAAACACAGCTTCCGTTCTCCTGGGTAGCCGAGTCTGTGGCTGATGCCCATAGAGATACAAGAGACAAATATCAGATTAAGCCTTTTCTTGTTCCTAGGTTGTGTTGTAAAAGTACCATCAGGACAAATTTTCAATCAGAAAATTGTTCAAATTCATTTCACAAAAGATTCTACCTTTCTATAGAATATGCAGAAGATTCTATTTCTGATCATGAAATCAAAAAACCATAAGTATTATCTGCATTGTTATACTAAAAAACTGGGGGCATCAACTCTGAAGTAACAGTTGGACTTACTACAGGTGTCTTACGTACAGATGTGCTTGTAGGCCAGACTCTGCTATGACATATCTCATCATGAGCTACAGAGCTGAAAGAAAGAGATATTAGGTTATGAAATGTCATGGGTGACAAAAAAAAAAAAGAACTAGTATTTTTGACCAAAGCGCCTGTGACACTCCTTGTAGTATTTCAGAAATGATCTATATGGAAATTTACTGAAACAGTCAAAGTTTTCTCAGCCTCAAGACTCGGGGGACGAGGGGGGTGCTTAGCAATGAGAGAGACTGGGAACAAGGTCTGCTGTGTGTTTCAACCATCCTGCTATCACAGAGAGAACCTCTGAAATATCCAAGTCATGGACAACAGCCAGAACTGATGTAGCCAGTGAAGGGATCACATCATTTGCTAAAAATGAAGGCCTTCTGTCGTATTACGACAATATCATTGAAATTGGCCTGGCTCTATTTAATCCTATTTAATCTATTTAAGTTTTCCCACTCCTCATTTCTAAATTGCCATTTTTTGCTTTTTACACTAAAGCTAAGGCACTTTGAACTTTGCGCTTTGCACAGTGAGTTATGAGACATTTTAAATTGGGGTGTATTGAGGGATAGTTTACCTCTGGCTCTCACAGATTTGATCTGAGATTTGTTCTATTAGCAGTAGAGTGAGAAATTTTCAAGTTAAAAGGATTCAGTTATATTTATGTTTTGACATATCCTCAACTCTAATACACCGAGAAATGTTTTAACTCTAGCACTTACACTTTGCTGTGAATTTACGCCTTTTAAAGGGGACTGAAATTGCTCTGCACTTGTAGCTTTTCTCTCTGTGATAAATGGCTTGAGTTTCTGAGATATCAGAGTGCCACAGTGAAGTAACATTAAAAATTAATATGTGAGTGTCTCAGGAAAAAATAAGATGTTGACCTCTTTTTTAATTCAATATGCACAAATAGAAAGAGTCATCTGGAAAGGGAAGTACAGAATAACATTAATTTGAGGGACGGTGTGCTAGCGAGGTCCTTTAGTCTGCCATCTATATAGAGGTAGGGGATGGAGATCCATCAGGTAGCAAAGATGCAAGGGTTACTGATATTCTACAAACCACGGAAGCACGTGACAATGGTCACATATGAATTAGGGTTTCTCTCCCAAAAAGGTGAGAGGATCAGTAGCCCAACTGAAGTGCATCTACACCAATGCACGCAGCATAACCAACAAACAAGACGAGCTGGAAGGCATTGTGCAGCGGGAGAGATATGACTTAGTCGCCACCACAGAGACGGGGGGGACACCTTTACTCTCATGACAGCAGTTCTGCAATGGATGGCTATACAGTCTTCAGAAGGGACAGGCGAGGAAGGAGAGGTGGTGGGGTAGCCCTGTATGTTAGGGAGTGTTTTGACTGTCTAGAGCTCAACGATGGTGATGAAAGGGTCGAGTGTTTATGGGTAAGAATCAAGGGGGAGGACAACGATGCAGATATCATGGTGGGAGTCTGTTACAGACCATCCAACCACGATGAAGAGACAGACAATATATTCTAAAAGCAGCTGAGAGAAGTCTCTCAATTGCTAGCCCTTGATCTCCTGGGGTACTTCAACTTACCAGATGTCTGCTGGAAGTAGAATACAGCAGAGAGGAAACAGTCTAGGAGGTTCCTGGAGTATGTGGAAGACAACTTCCTGACACAGCTGATGAGTAAGGCAAGCAGGGAAGGCACTCCACTGGACCTGTTGTTTGTGGACAGAGGACTCGCGGGTCTGATATGATGCTTGGAGGTCGTCTTGGGCATAGTGATCATGAAATGATAGTTTTCAATTCTCGGAAAAGTAAAGAGGGAGATTAGCAGAACTGCTACCTTGGCCTTCCGGAGGGCGGACTTTGGCCTGTTTAGGAATCTGGTTGACAGAGTTCTTTGGAAGGCAATCCTGAAGTGCAAAGGGGTCCAGGAAGTCTGGACAGTTTTCAAGAAGGAAATCTTAAAGGCACAGGAGCAGACCGTCCCTATGTGCCAAAAGATGAACTGGAAGGAAAAAAAGAGCGGCCTGGCTAAACAGAGAGCTTTGGCTGGAACTCAGGAAAAAAAGAAAGTTTATAACCTTTGGAAGAAGGAGCAGGCAGGTCAAGAGAATTACAAAGATGTCGCAAGTTTATGTTGGGAGAAAATTGGAAGGCCAAAGCTCAACTAGAACTTAAATTCACTACTGCTGTAAAAAACAATATAAAAAAAATTTCTATAAATTCTTGAAAAACAAAAGGAGGGCGAAGGAGCGTTTCTATGCTTTATTGGATGCAGGGGGAACTCAGTGACAAAAGATGAGGGAAAAGGCTGAGGTACTCAATGCCTTCTTTGCCTCAACCTTTAATGGTTAGACCAAATGTTCTGGGGTACCCAGCCTCCTGAGCTGGAAGAAAGGGACGGTGAGCAGAGTGAACCCCCGTAATCCAAGGGGAACTGGTTAGCAACCTGCTATAACACTTAGACACTCTATGGGGTGTGATGGGATCCATCCAAGGATATGAGGGAACTGGCGGAAGTGCTCACCAAGATACTTTCCATCTTTTATCAGCAGTCCTGGCTAACCCGAGAGGTCCCAGTTGACTGGGGGTTAGCAAATCTACAAGAGTTTATCAATGTAAAAGAAGGGACAGAAGGAGGATCTGGGAAACTACAGGCCTCTCAGACTGACCTCAGTGCTGGGGAAGGTTATGGAGCATATCATCTTGACTTCCATCACGCAGTACGTAGAGGACTACCAGGTGATCAGGCCCATTCAGCAGGGGTTTATGAAAGGTAGGTCCTGCTTGACCAACCTGATCTCCCTCTATGACCAGGTGACCCGCCTAGTGGATGAGGGAAAGACTGTGGATGTTGTTTACCTGGAGTTTAGTAAAGCCTTTGACACAGTTTCCCACAGCATTCTCCTGGACAAATTGGCTGCTCATGCCTTCGATGGGCGTGCTCTTCACTGGGTAAAAAGACTGGCTGCGTGGGTGAGCCCAAAGACTTGTGGGGAATGGAGTTCAATCCAGTTGGTGGCCGGTCATGAGTGGTGTTCCCCAGAGCTCAGTTTTGGGGCCGGTCTTGTTTATATCTTTATCGATGATCTGGAGGAGGGGATCGAGTGCACCCTCAGTAACTTTGCAGACGACACTAACTTGGGCGGGAGTGTTGATCTGCTTGAGGGTAGGAAGGCTCTGCAGAGGGACCTGGACAGGCTGGATCGATGGGCGCAGGCCAACTGTATGAGGTTCAACAAGGCCAAGTGCCGGGTCCTGCACTTGGGCCACAACAACCCCATGCAGCGCTACAGGCTTGGGGAAGAGTGGCTGGAGAGCTGCCTGGCGGAAAAGGACCTGGGGGGTGTTGGTTGACAGCCGGCTGAACATGAGCCGGCAGTGTGCCCAGGCGGCCAAGAAGGCCAATGGCCTCCTGGCCTGTATCAGAAACAGTGTGGCCAGCAGGAGTAGGGAAGTGATCGTGCCCCTGTACTCGGCACTGGTGAGGCCGCACCTCGAATACTGTGTTCAGTTTTGGGCCCCTCACTACAAGAAGGACGTCGAGGTGCTGGAGCGTGTGCAGAGAAGGGCAACGAGGCTGGTGAGGGGTCTGGAGAACAAGTCTTCTGAGGAGCGGCTGAGGGACCTGGGGTTGTTTAGCCTGGAGAAAAGGAGGCTGAGGGGAGACCTCATTGCTCTCTACAACTACCTGAAAGGAGGTTGTAGCGAGGTGGGTGTCGGTCTCTTCTCCCAAGTAACTAGCGATAGGACGAGAGGAAATGGCCTCAAGTTGCGCCAGGGGAGGTTTAGATTGGACGTGAGGAAAAATTTCTTTACTGAAAGAGTGGTGAAACATTGGACCAGGCTGCCGAGGGAAGTGGTGGAGTCCCCATCCCTGGAGGTATTTAAAAGACGAGTAGATGAGGCGCTTAGGGACATAGTTTAGTGGTAGATTCGGCAGTGTTAGGTTAACAGCTGGACTTGATATTAAAGGTCTTTTCCAACCTCAATGATTCTGTGGTTCTATGATTCTAATTGTCAGCTGTCTCCATCTTTGCAAAATCTAGAGTTTGTTCATGCTGCCATAATTGTTTTTGATAAGATAATTACTGGTAATAAAGAAAAACCAACTGAACCTCAAGATAATTTTACTATAATAAATCAATATTTTGCTGGTCAATATTTCAGGAGCTACATGTTTCACTTTACCTTGTATATATGCACAGAGGAAATGAAGACATCGACTACAGAAAGTTATAAATGATAAATGACCCCCTAGAAAATGTTGATGTAATTCTGCCACATCATTGAAAGACTAGAAAATTGTGAGGATTTTCTTCTTGCTCAATCTGGATATAGTAACAGATGTGTCTTCTTCTTTTACAGTAAATGTAACATGAAACATTTAGAAATGGCAACATAGTGCTTAATGCAAAATGGAATTAAGGATAAATCAAGTAATTCAGCAATGCTAATTGCTTGTGTCCACCTTGAATCTCTGACGAAAAAGCAAAGATAGTGCAGCTAGTTTTTCCCTGTGGTGCTGTCAGGAGCTTATTGCTACTGACTGTTGAACAACAGAAGGCATAAACTGCATTTGTTTTTTGAACTGAACTGTACAAATACATATATATATATCAGACTTACTGCATCCATTCTACATTTCTGTGCTGAAGCTTTTTAAATAGCCGTATAACTAACTACCAAACGCTTAGGCAAGTTTAAGAGAAAAGACTTTTCACATGCTGGCTTTTTAGTGTTGCTCATGCAGCTGAAATCTCTGTTTAGAAGTTTACCAACTATCCGTCATATTTTTTACCATTTTTGTTAAAGCTGGAGGCTTCATTTTAGTCATAGCAACATAGCTGTTTTATCACAGCCTCTGCTGAGCAATTTTAGCTGTATTTGTTGCTTCTGGTGGGCCAAAGGTATCTCTAGTTGTGCTCTGAGAAATAGTATTCACTAAAAATAGGCTTGTGCAAAGGAACACAGTGCTTCTTCATTGCTAAACGGACAGAGTTCATGTTGCTGTAATTGGGATTTCACTCAAAGGCTACTAAAGTTAAAGGGACTATTTAGTATAGATTCCAGCAAGCTTTCAACCAGGTGTTCTAGCTTTTTCTCACATATTTACAACCTGTATTATTATCAAACACTTAAATTAGAACAACATCTCAACAGCTTCTGGAAGTGCAAAGGCAGTACAAGAGGATCAGAGGTAATAAGGCAAAAAAAAAGACATTGTGCCTCTTATGAGCACAGGGCTTGCGAACAGCAGGTGCCATTCATAGTGATAGGCAAGTGCAATCATACCAGATTTTATGCTTGTTACACACGTTGATCTCTTCCAGCTCATTATGGATTTTAATGTTAAATTAGAGCAGGAATTAATTATTCATTAAAGATGAGTAAAACTCAGAATTTCTATCCTGTCAGAAATTCCCATATTTCAACGTGGATTTATATATCGAATTGGTGTGAAAGGATCATGTCACTCAGGCTTGCCATATGAGTTGTTCGGAGTCAGCCACAGTGCTATGTCCAAACCTGCATCTAATGCTTGAATACAGGGTGGAATCTGGATATTGTACTGATATCAGTCTTCCATACTTTGCTTTGGGAGCTACGAAGGAACATTTTTGCTTCCTATGAGCAGCAATTTGACTTCTGAGTTCATTTAGTCTTTTACGTCCATCTGAAGCCCTGTGGTCTGATTGTGGCTGTAACAGAAAGCAGATATTAGGGAACACCAGTTGTTCAGTGGCGGTCCAGTGGCTGTTTGTTTGCTGTCCTACTTACTTAAAACAATTACTGTATTTGAAGTTAGAAAGGGTCCTTTTCCTCTATTCAGTACTACGAAGGACAGGCCACTTCCTGAGACTCTGGGACTCGTAGTAACACCATCTCTTTTGAGGATAGCCCAAGACCACAGGTAATATGTCAATTCCTTATGACCCTTTCTTCTTGTGTTCTATGGCCGTAGCTTTTGAAGATGATGTTTGATGGACTTCCAAGTAGTCTGGTGTCCTCTGCCTGGAGGGACTCGGTGAACAAAAGGTCTTGACAAATAGCCTCTGGTGAAAAAGTGAATCTTTAAAAAAAAAAAAAATTACTTCTAATAGTCATGGATTATGACTCTCATGATTATCATTATAGTTCATGCCCAAGAAATGGAGGGCATGAAGTAATTTCTTCCTGGCTGCTTAGTGTCTTGGTTCAAAAGCGTCATGTGCCCTATGAAGGCAGGAACGCAATTACCTGTCCAAGTGTACCTCCATAGGTAGAACTACCAGTATATTTAACTGAGAAAAACAGAGACTATTTTCAGGAGTTCTGGGCCCAGTGAAGCCCTGCCCTGCTACAGATTTGGGTCCTTGCTCTAACCCATCTTTTTTGTGCTACTGATAAACAGTTGAGTTCACATGGCCTTTCTTCCAGGTGAATATGTTTTCCTCTGCCTGGCTGACTGTTTTCCACAGAATTTATAGAAACTTTATATTCTATTTCTCTATGAAATCTGGTTGACTTTGGGCAACAGATTCCAAAGATAGAAGAGAGGAAAACTGTTGGAGTGGAGTCACAGAAGCCCTGTTTCCTGCAGAAAAGGATAAATGCAAAACAGGGTAAAAAAATCCTTTATCCTGGTAGCTATTCACTCTTGCTGTGAATGTCCATAATGAATAACATGATGTAGCACGGAAATAGCTAGAGAAGTGCAGGAAAAGCTAACTCCACTCTCAGGCTGTCATACAACATTCAGAGCATATGCAGTGCCAGATGAGACTGATACAAAAAATTATTAGAGATTGCTGTTTTGAGATATAGCCACCAGGAAATACTTCGGTATCACTTGGCTACACAGGCCCATGTTCTTACTTACATACCTAGAGTGGTAACTTGTGGTGAATTGTCGAACTCATTTCTGTGGGAGAACCTTTTCTGCTTGCCTTGGGGTGCTGCTGAGGAAAAAAAAAGGGAAAAAAAAAAAACTTTGGTAGCTTATGGTGTTTCATATTAACTGAGTAGAAATAGGTATATTTTTTTTTTTTTTGCATGAGAATAAATATACATTTGGGACATCAATTACGTGATTTAGCATGTCAGGATGTTGCCTATGGTTGTTACTTGGAAATGTTAACATTGCTTTCTTTGCTCTCTGGCATTTTTGCATGATGTTTGCCTCCATGCTCTGCCTGTTAATCTCCAGAAAACAGGCACTGATCCAGTGGCTGAGACACGCAGTACCTATAGCTCTGAACGGATTTACGTGATCATAGCTGGTGGTGCTCCAGAAAGTCAGGTACTTGCAGAAAAAAGACAGTACTACACAACCTTTCCTGCCCTGTTTCTAGTACTAGCCATTGGCAGCCCTTTTCCCAGTTTTAGAAATTCATTTGAATGAACAAATCTCAAAACTGTAAAAAATCCAGAAAAATTCCAGCTACCTTTGGCAGTCTGCCAAGGTCCACAGTCTTGAAAATTCGTAAAGATAATACCGCTCAAAAGTATGCATGTTTTAAGATACTGAAACAGGATGAAAGCACAAGTTTGGCCTGAATTATCACAATATTTTAAACTGCTGCTTCACAGCTGCTAGCAGCCTCGTACTGAGGACGGTAGGTCTTCTGCATCTGGTTGAGTTATTCAGCTGCAAGATATACTGGAGTACTCTCAGCAAACAATGAGCATTAAAAGGTGAGAAAAGGACGGGAGCTGCTGATTCCTTTGAATAGTATCATTCACAAACTTGCATAAATAAAAAAAGTGGGAGACTATTTCTTATTTCTGAATAGGTACGATCCATGTAATACTTGTTGACTCGGTAATATCAGAGCAAAGACAAAGAATTTGTGTTGTCAAATCAGTTCGTATAAATAATTGTGCAATAAAACTGCACAGCAAGATGGTTGTTTTATTCAAAAACTGCTATTACTCTTTGTACATATGAGCGTTTAAAAAGATTATTCATAATAATGGGTTAATTTGTGGAAATTTGAATGGTGCTTAACAGTATAAGATCACTGAAGATTTTTCAGGTGCCTCTTAGTAGAGGGATTGAGAGAAACAGAAGAATAGAGACAAGGAACGTAAAAATAATTGGTGGTCAAGTCTAATTTTTCTGAACTAGCAAGAGCTTTTTTTTAGTTTAACATAATTCTTCTAGGGACTGCACTGCTGTAAAAGAAGCTGCATTTGTGAAAAACCACAATCCTACCAAAAAAATATCGCAATAATGCATAGGTATCAGGTGACCTATAGAAAAGACCCGTTATGTGTCCAGGGCTTCAATTTGGAGTCAGGTCATGAACATTGATTTAAATCTTTTTTTTTTAAATACTTGAACCTTTAATAACTTTTTTTAAAAAATTTCATGTCCCTTTAAAAAAAAAATCTTGACTTGTAACTTTCTATAAACACAGCACTAAAAGGACACAGACAAAATATTTTTTCATAATTTCTGAGGTGTTTTCTTTTTCTTTTCTTTTCTTCTCTTTTCTTTTCTTTTCTTCTCTTTTCTTCTCTTCTCTTTTCTTCTCTTTTCTTCTCTTTTTTCTTTTTTCCTTTCTTTTGTTTTCTCCTTTTTTGTTCTTTCCCTTGTCTTCCCTACACTTGTGTTTCCTTGGAAGCTTGTAAGAGAAATTGAGGGGTTTACGAGATGTTTTGCTTTTCCTCACAGGCAAATACATATCTTTGGAGTTACCAGGGTGCTTCTGAATACCAATAAATTGCAAACAGTTCTCTTTCTAGAGACCATATTTTCAGCAAAATTAATGAATTAGGGGATGCTATTAAAAAAAAAAAATCCATCCTAAATATTGGGAATACAAATGTTCTTAGTAGGAGTATTCAAAAGTATTCTGTTAAAACAATTCTTTTGAAGGACAAAAAATGAATTTTCAGTTAGTTGCTATTATACCCAAAAAAGATTTTCTGAAGGAAAAATATGTTCTTATTTTATTTGTGAGGTCATAACACCAAACACTAAAAATTTTGTTCAGCAACATTCTCTGGGGTCATAGGGGCAGATACAGTCCTTTAGGTTGCATGGAGTGCAGTCCATGGAGGAAAATGAGCCTGTAGGATAAGTACAGTTCAGGCTACGAAATGTACAAAGCTTGGCAGCATTTGCAAACAGTACATCTGAATTTACACTACTTGGGAGACCAATTCTGTCTATCTTTGTAAAGGTATATAGGCCAAAATATTAACAATTCCATGAACGAAGATGATTTTTCTGTATTTTCATGATTAAAAAAAAAAGCCACGTTTTTCAAATAGCTAAGGCCAACCTTCTATTTCTATTACATTGCTTTATAAAGCTGAGAAGGGCCATGCTGTGCTAGGTACTATACATTTTCACATTCTGTCCCAAAGAGCCTAGAACCTAATGTTAGCACGGGGACAGGAGCAGGGGTAGATCTAGCAGGTCAAGCAAGCAGTTCAGCAACAGAACTACAAACATACTAGAGATGTCTTACTTGCCACTTCAGTTTCTTCCTGCCTGTAGAACTCCACCGCTACCTTCACTGCACTACTAAGTTAGGAAAAAGCAAAGACCTATAATTTGTGAATTTTTCCCTTTCTTAACAGGGTATTACGTTGAGGATAACAGAGGAGAAAATGGCAACCATGCAAAAGTGCTTCCTACAAAACCTTCCACCACCAAAAATATCGCTGAAGGAGAAGGTGGTCAGAATGGGAATGATGTTGGTTTCCCTTGCCATGATGGCTGTGATTACAACATGCCAGTCATGTAGCTTCAAATCATCAGACCCACTTGCAGTCTCTGTTAAATAAGAGCAATTGAATATCCATACATATCCTGGTTTCCGCCTGGATAGTTAATTTCCTTCCTAGCAGCTGGTACAGTGCTGTCTTTTGCATTAGTATGAGACTAATGTTGATAAAGCACCGATGGTTTAGTTGTTGCTAGATAGTGCTTACACTAGTCAAGGACTTTTCACTTTCTCATGCTCTGCCAGGGACACACTGGGAAGGGGCACAGCCAGGACAGCTGACCCAGAGTGGCCAAAGAAATATTCCATACCATGTGACATCATCGTCAGTACATAAACTGGGGAAAGCTGGCGGGGGGCGTGCCACTGCTCGGGGACTGGCTGGGCATCGGTCGGCAGGTGGTGAGCAATTTCATTGTGCATCACTTGCTTTGTGTATTATTACTACTGTTGGTAGTATTATTTTATTTCAATTATTAAACTGTTTATATTTAACCCCTTGAGTTTTCTCACTTTCACTCTTCCAGTTCTCTCCCCATCCCACCCGGGTGGACGGGGAGTGAGCGAGTGGCTGTGTGGTGCTCAGTTGCCGACTGAGGTTAAACCACAACACCACATATGATCAGTTAGCCTCCAGTGCTGCTACTGTTTTGTAAGGCCAAAGGCTGCTGCTCCCCTTCTCCTGCTAGAGCATGGGTATATATCTATATAGATAACTGCTCAGTTTCACTAAACAAAGTTGATGGATTAGGGTGGCAGGATTTAAGGGCAGACATAGAAAAGTGTGCAATTATTAGTCAATTATTTATCCATTAATAGGGTACTGCACTGAACTATTATTCATTAACTTAGTTTTTTTGCCCTCTTGCTCTTTAAAGGGCAGCTAACCCTTTTAAAGAGAGACAAATGCAGTACCTCAGGACAGTGGCAGTCCTAAACACAAGGACATACGGTTTGTACTGCTACATACAGAGGCATTTATGGATTATTGTTCCTCAAGCCAGTGCTGTAATGCACTGCGTTATTATTTGTCAAGCTTACCCCCTAGCCTTTTAGTCAAGTATAGAAATTCTGGAGTGGCTATCTGGAGCACTGTTTGTCTGTTATGGTTTTTATACGCTTTTGATAATTACTGTGAGATGGCTCACAGACTGCTCAGGATTGCCTGTTCTTTGGGACTTCTGTGTCCTGGAGGAAATAGCAGTCAAATTCCTGGTAGATATACTTCCATGCCTCTCTGGCTTTAGCCTTTTGACGTATGTTTTTATTTTCAGAATCTTTGCATTTCAATCCTCAAAGACTCATCTCCTCTTCATTTTAAGTCTGAATGAATTAGTTCAGGGGAGAAGAAAGGACTGAAGTGAACTTTCATTCTATCTCTAGCTGCATTGGAAAAAAAAACAACCAGTTTTGAAGCTTGCAAAAGGATTATGCTTATACCTAAAGGAAAAGGCTTTTCTGTTCATCCTCAGATTGTAAGGGGAATAGAAAATTTCTAGCAAGCATTTTTAACATCTCGCAGCTTATGCGATTTGAACAGCTGTACTGTTTGAGTATATCTGTGGCTAAAACCAGCCAAGCACGTTTAATTTTGCAGAATTTCTTTTCTGGTTCTTTAAATCTATTTCGCTGTCATCATAACTTGGGAATTTCCTTGACTGTCTTTATATTCGTCCTACTCCAGCTCATCCACAGAAGGAAACAGTACTTATTTACAGAAATGTTTTTAGACTTTTGTGGGAGGTGTTCGCAAATAGAAGCATGAGTTGGGGAGTGCATGTATAAACTTTTTGCCATTGCAGTAAGGCTACTAGCTTTCCCTTACTTTGTAGCAATATTACTCTTTTGTTCTCATTAGTTTTATTTCAGGTTGTCTCCCTCTCTGTCTTCCCCTCCCCAACTTATATTAAAACCATTCAGAAGAAAAAGAGAGTACGAGAAACAAAATACAAAATAGAGCCTTGGGTTTTTTTATAGGCAGAAAACACTTGGATGTGGAAATAAGTGATTTGCTTGGGAATGGTAGGCATATCAGCCTGCTGCTCTACCTGCGGACAGTGAACTATGGCATAACGTGTCCTATCTGATCAGATGGATAGGGAAGACGGAAGAAATCGGTGAGGTTAGGCACAGGAAGGACAGATATTTAACTCAAATTCCAGAGGTGCAAACCAAAAAGGCAGCCTCTCTGCCACCTCTAAAGTCAAATGACAGAATTTAACAGCTTTTGGGAGACTCATCCCACCATGAGACTGAGAGAGATGGGTTTAATCTTTTCTTGGAGATGTCATCTTTACGCACCTTACTACAGCACACAGCGTTCAGGTTACAGGGATGCCAAACCCCAGAATAAAGACACTGGTTATATCAAAGCAAGCAGGCGTGTGTTGATATTGGCTAAGCAGGGCTCAGACCAACAACTATACTTGTTTAAGTAGCACTTCATTTACATGAAGTCCATTCATGCCCCATGTTCGATTGCAGTTATCCCTCTTCAGTGTTATCGAAGGGTTTTTGCAGAAAACACTAAAAAAACAGTTCTGCTAAGGGACAAGTCTACCTGCGGAGAGGAAAAAAACAATGTGAAGACGAAGTTCAGAATTTTCAAGTTTTTTTTGTAGACTAAGCATTGTGTTTAGTCTCCAGAGTAAACAACCCCAGTTTCTTTAACTGCGCCTCATAAGACTTGTTTTGCCTTGGGGAATGCAAACTGAAAAAAAACTTTATCATTTATTAAAAGGAAGTCCAAAAAAAGAGAAAAAAACTCATAAAATTGCTGTCTTAATTACTAGAACAATGAATATAGCTGTAAGACAATAATTTTTTTTGATCACAATGTCTCATCTCTGTATAGTAATGCACGATAGGCTATTTTGCATCTCATTAGATTTCAGTGTAGCATTTGGGGAGGAAAGCTCAAAGTTGTCATCTTTTTCAATTTTTCTCCTTTTTCCTAGAAAATACCTGAATGGTATTCTATTTGAGTCCCACTTCAGGAATCGCAGACAATGAAGAAGTCCAATGTCTGCATTTAGGAACTGGACCTGGAAGCCGGAATTGCTATGCAAATGCACTCATGTTTCTATATCTCAAATCAGAGCACAAAAGGCATGTTTGCTTTTGGAAAGAAAAAACTTGGTCCCCCCAGTTCTGAGATCATTTATTAGCTATTAATGCTTCCCAATAGCAGGGGAGAATTGGGGAGGGAGGAGAAAATTTTGAAAGTGAGCCAAAGCCTCCTGTGGATACTTCACAGACCAGAATCACATTGTCCAGCCTCTTGATTTTACAACTATCATCATGTGCAAGATAATTAAGAGTGCATTTTACAGAACAAGCCTTTCTCAGCAGCAGCCACTGGAAAGGAAATTCTACTGTGGAAATAAAAAAGAAATCATTGATAAGCTGGAGGTGCAGTGCAGGGAGTGTAGACGAGGGAAATGAAGTTTGCCTCATCTGTGGCACTGTGGTCACTGACAGGCTGGAGATGATCCCAATGGCTAGGCAACAAGCCAGATATGTGCTTTGAAATGTTTGGCACTGCTTTATTCAAGATGTTACTAGGAAGCATTATGGACAAGCGTTAATGGAATTTAGGAGACCATGTCCGACTGAGAAGTGGCAATACTCTTTCTCCCGAATGTGTTAGAAAAACTATCTCTCTGGTTTTATTGAACTAGAATTAATCCCGCAGAGGCGAGTGGCATAAATTCTATGGTCAAACATCATCCGCTTCTTTAAAGCTAAGAAGGGACTGTTAAATATTCTCTGAAACACCAGGCAGTCTACAGTAGCCTTCTGCATGCTTTCCTACCTGAAACTGTGCACTAGGTGATGTAATTTCAAGTAGATCATTGCATTACCAGCTCCCAAACTAGTCCATGTAGCTCTATAAAACCCATGGCTAATTTGAGTAATAAGAACCATGAGAGACCCAGTATCTTTTCTACAGGATTGACAGTTCCAGGAATTTGATGCCTTGGTGTTTTCTTGCTAGTTTTCAAGCAAGTCAGATTATACTCAAACAAGCTATTTAGAAAATACGGAGGACTCTATAAGCATGTTCCTTCCCTTCTCTTCACTTTCTGCTTTTTTCCCCTACCAAAAAAGGTATCATGGAACCGGAAAAGTTTCAGAGCAAGCAACAAGTTGGTATGGGATATGTATACGAGGAATGACCATATAAGCACAGCTTTTCAATTTGGAAAAGAGACAACTGAGGACGCGAAATGAATGAGGTAAAATCACAGGTGTCTTGTAAACGGACTGGATCACCACACTGTCTTCTGAAATGCTGCATGAAGCTGGAACAAGGCTTAAAATTGCCAGAAGGCTGTGGCTCCAAAGAATCAGGTGATTAAGCTCTAGAATTCCTTGTAGGGGATGTCCTAGGTGCTAAAAATTCATGTCAGCTCAAGCCGTTGGAAATGTGGTTACTTCTTGCAAAGGAACTCATTACGATTGCCTAATAATACATGAATCCACGTCTGCATTATGTATCCCTTGGACTGCAAATGACTGGAGCATTGGACAGTGTTAGGAGGAAGTAGTTATATTGTTACGTTGTTCCTTATGTAGCTGCTTAAAGCTACTGTACAAGATAGGTTACTGAACGATACGTTCCCGTTGGTCTAGCATGTTACAGGCAGTCTTACATTCTTAACATGCTAAGGAGAAGTGAATCAAACTAAAATGCAAATATATTTATACTTAGTTATCATTGGGTCAGATCCAAAACAGGCTAGCACCACCGTGTGATATTACACTGCTAAATGGCCTTAGAAACAATTCTCAGGCAAACAATGTGTTTGAAGTTTTCCCTTGCCAAAGAGAAACCAGGAACCCTTAGGGATCTGTACAGTTTCCACTGTTCCTTCACTTCTTTCAGGATAACTGCTTTCTGAAAATAATCAGAGGTAGACTCCTTTTCTGCCCCTGCCCTTATATCCCTAACTAATGTCTGTCCAGTTGCTTAATTAAACATTAATGAGTCATTTGCCTACTGTAAGGCAGCATGCTCTTTTTTCTGCCTGCAAAAGCAATGCGTTTTGTGTTTCCTCTTTACATGCACGAGCGTGTACTTTTAAGAGAATACGTGTACACAGACGTTATACCGTTATATTATAGACTTATACACTTAAATTATACAATTATACAGAGAGATATTATACAGAGTTATATTATACAGTTATGTTATACAGTAATATATGTTATACATTTATACAGAGACTTTTTGCAATTGTACCCATGAGAATAAGGTTACTGACTTATCACCAACTAGTGTTTGGGACCAGAAGAGACATTAGTCTCTTGTTTTTATGTGATAATGGAGCTAAGCGGCCTTGGTCCGATCTTGAAGAGATACTGTAGGTAGCTCCGTGGAGTGATGACTTCTTGAGCATCCTTTCAGCAGCGACTGCAATTTAGTTAAAGGTGTCTATTGCCCCAGCAGTTACCTGAGGACCTGTCTTCATGCATCTGCATTACCTGCTATGCTGTGGGTCAGCCCGAACTTAAATGCATTGCATGCGTCTTTTAAATAATCACTTCTTACCATGGGCACCACAAGAGGTACTCAGATCTAGGCAAAAAACATTCCTCACTTACACATGAAGCCTTGTTGTGTCATGTAAGGGCACAAATAATTTATAATCCCTGTTATCCAGCTGCATGGGGAGAAAACATATGTATCCCGAACCTCCTTCTCTCTATCTCTTCCTTGCCAAGGCTGCAGATCTACAAATCTGCGTAGAGCAAAAGTCTCCCCTGTTGCCATCTATCAACTGCAGATATTGCTAAGACATACCTTATTTTTATACTACCATTAACAGAGAACAAGTATAGTCTATGAAAAAGCTACAGGCTTTATCAAAACGTGATATTTTAGTACTTTTTACCTTTCTAAATTGGGAAGCAAACTCAATATATAGCATCATTTTGCAGAAGGAAAGTTCCAAAACATCAGAATCACAAAAGAAAAGAACCAATACTACGTTTTAGTGAAAACCATTTATTTTTTTTGCAAAATGTTCGTCATAAAATTTGAAAAAAATAAATTCCAGATCCATATTTTTTCACACTAAAAACCAAGGTTTTCTCCTAGAAGAATTTTAAAGTAAACCATCTTTCCAAAGAGCGGGAAAAGCTATCCACTGGAAAAAGCTTCATTGATACTGAATCTACAATTGTTTAATAATTCTGCCTTTCTCTTATTCACACAGTCTGCAAATCAAAAGGTTATGATATTTAGCAGAATCATCGCCAGAGAAAAGAGTTTACACTGCTATATCTATTCATAGATTTTTGACTGAGGCCTCAGAAATATTCCTATACATTGAAGACATTTCAAAATATTTTCAGCTTTCTGTACTATCAGTAGAAGTACCAAGTAATGTTTCGTTGTTGGTCTGATAACTTTGCTTCATAGTCTTCAGAAGTGAAACGGAAAAGTGTCACGAATTCTTTACATATGACTCTGTGGATACTGCTTCTTTATTTTCTACCTTTTCTGTTGTGTTTCCTTTTATATTGATCTTTAAAGATATTTTTGGGATGAACTTTCAGGTCAGACTATCTCTTTGTCCTTCTCTCTCTCAATCCTGGGGTTTTTTTGGATCTTTTCTTATATTTCTGACTGAATTGCCACTTCTTTTAGTTTTAGAGTAGATTTTTTGTGCTGTTTGAAGTAAATTTCCTCCTAGCTCCTATTGTAAAAATTGCCCTAGATTCTTTAACTGTCAGTTAACAGCAGTTGTTAATTTTCCTTCCTTCCCTTTCAAAATTTATTTTCTGAGGACTCTGATTTTATATTGTCTTCAGGAATGACCATCCACTAGGCTGCTTTCAATTCTAATTTAGAGCTGGTTGCTCTCTTGAAAAAGCACACCTGAAAAGTCTTGTGTAACTTTTGTAGTTAAACTGAATGGATTTATCTTAATTTGGATTGAGTCAAAGGCGCTTGTGATACCAATCATATTTTCACCACAGGCAAGTATTTAGCGCCCTTCACTTTCCACAGTCTGGCGGCAATGCTGTGATTGTTCTCTCAGCCTCGCATGCCATTGGAGGTTTTTAGATTGATGCAACATGCAGTGTCACTGTGCTGTAGGACTGAATGCTGGACCCTTCACTTTGCATACATGCTTTGCTCTGGAGCCAGTAGCACCTACTCTGAGAATCAGACACATTCCTGGTTTATTACAGTAGGTGTCTTTGCTACTGTGACAGGCTCCAAAATCCACCAAGGCAAGGCACTTACCTGCACTAGCCTCAAAAATAATAACACAGGTTCTTTCATCTGCCTCTTCCTCAAACAGACAGGACGTGTACCTGATAAGCTTCATGCGCAGTTGTCCTGATATGCCTGGGGACATTGTCCTTGCTGGAACTCTACAAGTGCTGTCATGTTTCCTCTGAGACTTGAAGTCAGAAAAATTCAGGACACCAGTCCTTTCCCAATCTGTGGCCCAGAACATAGTCTCCTAAAAGTGGTGCTGAGAAGGGACTTCTGGATATTTCCCGTTTCTCATCCTGCCCTGAGCAGAACTACAGACAGAGGTAGATCAAGGTATTCATGGCTTTGTGTCTAAGGCTTTAGGGGGAAGAAAAAAAAAAAAAAAAACAAACCACAGCCGCACACCACAAAGGGTGGAAGCCGTTGAGATTATCACCAACAGGATATAGCAGGATAGGTCCTGATGTTTGCTGTACTTTAAGTGTAGCTTTCCAAGTTTGGGAAGGACAAAACAAAATATGCCACTGCCTTGGACCATGGACAGCAAGTTCTGGAGCACTCTAGGTTGTCCAGTATTATTTTATGGCTCCTATATATTCTCCATGCACATATCTGATATAACAGCTCTATTAAAGTCTGTAGCCATCCCTTTGTTGTGACATGAGCTTATTTCTGCCTTTTGTCTCAATCTCTGGAAAGGAACAGTGCTCAGCATTTAGTTAAGGGAGGCTGTAGTTACGGAGCACTCAATTTTATGCACGTTTTTATGTTTTTCAGAAATAGCTTGGCATAATATCAAATATTTCTGCCTTGGGGAGGAGAAATTCAAGAAATTCTGCAGTCACTGAAATATAGACATATAACATTGGCTGCCAGGACATGCTTCTGATTCATATTGAGCCTATTGTCAACTAGATGTCTTTCTGCAGGGCTGCTTTCCAACCACTCTTCTCCCGATTTATACTTCTGTCTAGTGTTACTGCCTCCCAGGTAAAGAATCCGGCAGCTGTTCTTGTTAAGTTTCATGCTGATTTATGATTGCCCAATGCTCCAATGTGTCTAGACCCCTCTGCAAGGCCTTTCATCCCTCAAGAGAGTCAACAGCACCTACCAGTTTGGTATCGTCAGAAAAATTCTTAATGCTGCATTCAAGCCCTGCCTCCAGATCATTGATAAAACATATTGAAGAGCACTGGCCCTAGAATTGACCCCTGAGGAACACTGCTAGTGACTGGTCGACAGCCAGATGTAGCTCCAGTCACTAGAATCCTTTGAGCTTTGCCCTTCAGCCAGTTCTTCACCGAGTACATCATGTACGTACTCATCTCACAGCTGGAAAACTTGTCCAGAAGTATACTGTGAGGGACAGTACCAAAAGCCTTACTAAAAATCCAAAAACTACATCCACTGTGTTCCTTAATCCACTATGAATTTGACTTTATTGTAGAACGGTATCAAATTAGTTACACAAGACTTTCCCTTCGTGAACACATGTTGACTGTGCCTTAGTGTCCTGGTTTCGGCAGGAATACAGTTAATTTCCTTCTTAGTAGCTGGTACAGTGCTGTGTTTTGCATTTAGGAGGAGAACAAAGTTGATAACACACCGATGTTTTAGTTGTTGCCAGGTAATGCTTACACTAGCCAAGGACTTTTAAGTTTCCCATGCTCTACCGCTTGACAAGGCTGCAAGTGCATAAGAAGCTGGGAGGGGGCACAGCCAAACTGGCTAAACAAATATTCCGTACCGTGTGATCTCACGCTCAATACATAAACTGGAGAAAGCTGGCCGGGGGGTGGGGGGGGCACTGCTCGGGGACTGGCTGGACGTCGGTAGGCGGGTGGTGAGCCATTGCGTTGTGCATCACTTGCTTTCTGTACAATTATTTTTATTTCAATTATGAAACTGTTTTTATCTCACCCATGAATTTTTTTCCCACTTCTACTCTTCCAATTCTCTCTGCCCCATCCAACGGGGGGGGGGGGGCCTGGTGGTGGGAGGAGTAAGCGAGCGGCTGTGTGGTACTCTGTTGCCTACGGAGGTTAAACCACAACACTTAGTTACCTTTCCGTCTTCTAAGAAGATGGAGTGTCCCCCCCCCCCAGATTTGAAGATGAGGTATGTGTGGAAGGAGACCATGCCCAGGTAGATTCAGAGATTCATATGTTAAAAAAAAAAAAAAAACCACCTATCATCTGCTGACTGCATGCAAAAATATACTGTAGTCCTTAAGCCTGACAAAAAGTCAACCTGTAAATCTCCGTATGTCTGTAAATCATGGCCACCAACCCATACCATATCCATGTCATGCAAAGGTGGTCCAGAGACAGTTTGCACTTGACCAAATTGAGAAAGCTGTGCTTTTAAAAGGCTGATGAACTAGGAGAAGATGGACACTATTTAGATTTTGTGTTGTGATGATACCAAAGCCCTTTTGACTTGGGCTAGAACCTACCAAGTCAACAGTGGGATTGTTTTTAATCCTAAATAGGATTTGATGCCTTTGCATTTGTAAGATGTGCCCCCAAATTCTGCTGAGTGTAGCGCAAAGTGCGTCAAGGAGATACTCAGGAGGTTTCTGAGGCCACAGTTGTCCACACTTTCGTCAGCTGCAACAGTTTTCTTGGCATCAACTCCATTTCTTGGCTGCCTTTGGACATAGGTTTAAGAGAAGTGTCTTGTGTTGGAGAGGTTAATAGCAGAGAGATACTGACCCATCAGTGACTTTGCTACAGGACATGTTCAATGCTTGAACACAGAGCAATGGCAAGATCCTTCCTGGAAACGTACGTCTGAAGCATCAACCCGCTGTAGTCATGCCTGCCATTATGTGAAAAAAAGTGACATTATTGTAGCCACTAATTGTGCCTAAACCCAGTGGCTGCAACAGAGATCTTGCTTGTTTTAGGTGGAGCTGTGACGTTATGCTCCTAAAGCTTTATAAATTTTTAAGAGTTAAGTAGCTAAATTTACAAAACCACCGAGGTGCTCTAGACTTCAACGAGAGCTGTTATGCTCTGTTCTCTTGAAAACAGATCAGCTAATGAAATACTTACAAAACCCAAATCTCCTCAGGCTGATACTTATGAAAAAACTTTAGCCTTTAGTTTGCACAGACATATACACAGATGCTACTTTCACATTCTTCTACTTTAATTGTTGAATCAAATATGAGAAACCTGTTCGGGTTGGCAGCCGGGAAGGCAAGAATTTTGATTTCCAAATGTGAAGATTTTGCAATTATTATACATCAGAGAGTGGTTGAGAGACATTCAGGAATGTATATGTTCTTCCCCTTGAGTAATCAGCAAAGGAAGAATAAATCAGCAGGCATTGCTGATTTATCCACAATGTAAAAGTCCATCCTAGGTCAAAGTTCATAATCCCTTCATTTGGTGCCAGAGTTGATCCTGGGTCTCCACCATGCTGAGTGAAGGCCTGTGTTCAGAGCACTCAGCAGCCACTTCTATAGTGTGCTAAACTCTTTATTCTAAAGACTTAGACTCACCAAATATTTTTTTGGCCAAGCAGCAAAAAAGGTTTTGTTGCAATGATTTATAATCTCTGATGAAGCAAAAATGGTATCCGGCTCTGATAGACTGAGTCTTCACTTTTTCTCTGTAATGTAACCAAAATGGAATATAGGCTAATTGTCATTTTATCTCTGCAGACTTTTGTCTCTTGACTTGAATAAAAATGACCTCTTCTAGAACCTCAGGAAAACATTGCTTAATATATCTTTGTATCCTTTTGTCACTGAAGCTCTGTAACGTATTTTGGTCATATTGCCTTTTGGTATTTTCCCTTAAGATGGACTCTGCCATATCGGAAATGCAAACAACGACTGCACCGTTTCTTGCTTTCCATGGTAGTCTATTGTTTCATTGCTTAGCCTGAATCGGAAAGAAAACTGGGATTTTTTTTTTTTTTTTTGGCCCTGCCACTTCTTTCGTAATGGAAAGTATTATGCTTATTAAATAAAGCAATGGGGAATCTTCCTAGAGCTTATTTAGGTCTCTAGTGTAGACTGGATTCTTGTATGTTCTTGCAAGCAACAAGCCAAACATCAGAGTGAATATCTTACCTGGTCCTTCAGGAGTTCAGATCTGAACCTTTCTCCCTCAAAATGCTCTCTGCCCTGCAATGAGATATACCCCATGTGCAAAGAGCTTAGTTTCCTGCAGAAGGACGTGAAAATAAGACTTAGTGTTCTAGTCAGTAGAGCATCATTGCCAGTGACCTTAGCAGGTGACATACCATCCAGGGCTCTTTATTCACGACAAACAGTTTAACAAATTCTACGAAGGATCCAAGCATGAAGTATGCATACAAAGGCAGGTCTAACCGAAGAACTGGATAGTGACCTACAACGGTTTGTCGCAATGAAAGAACGATAGTGAAACAAAGGAAATTTTTTTAATTGGCCAGAATAAAAATTGAATCATAGAATAATAGAATCTCTCATGTTGGAAGGGATACATAGGGATCATTGAGTCCAACTCCCTGACTCTTGCAGGACTGCCTACAACTAAACCATATGACTAAGAACATCGTCCAGATGCTCCTTGAACTCTGACAAGGTTAGTGCCTTCACCAGGTCCCTGGGGAGCCCGTTCCAATAAGAAACCACTTTCTCAGTTAAGAATTTTTTCCTAATGTCGTTCCTAACGAACTTCCCCTGACAGAGCTTCATTCTATTTCCTCACGTCCTATCACTGCTCATCAGAGAGACATGAGAACTCCACCCCCCCCCCCCCGAGCTGCCCTCCTTGAGGAAGTTGTGGACTGCGAAGAGGTCACCCCTCAGCCTTCTCTTGACCAAACTGAATAAACCAAGTGATCTCAGCTGCTCCTCATAAGTCTTGCCATCGAGGCCTTTGACATCTTTGTTGCCCTCCTCTGGACACACTCTAATAGTCTGATGTCCTTCTTGTATAGAAATGCTCAAAACTGCATACAGTATTTGAGGTGAGGCCGCACCAAGTGCAGTGTAGAATGGGACAATCACCTCCCTCGACTGGCTTCCGATGCTGTGCTTTGTGCATCCCAAGACACAGTTGGCCATTTTTGCTGCCAGAGCACAGTGTTGACTTATATTCAACTTGGCATCAACACAAACCCCCAGATCTCTTTCTGCGGTGTTGCTCTCCAGTCCAAACCCCCAGATCTCTTTCTGCGGGGTTGCTCTCCAGTCTCTCGTCTCCCAGTACGTGTAACTAGGATTACCCTCTCCCAGGTGGAGAATCCAGCACTAGCTCTTGTTAAATTTCATACGGTTGGTGATTGCCCAGCTCTCTAGTCAATCTAGATCTCTCTGCAAGGCCTCTCTACCCTTGAGGGAGTCCACAGCTCCTCCTAGTTTACTATCATTGGCAAACTTAGCTAATATACATTCGATTCCTCCATCCAGATCATTATAAAAACATTAAAGAGCACAGGCCCTAAAATTGAGCCCTGGGGAACCCCACTGGTGACTGGCTGTCAGCCTGATGTGACCCGACATCTACTATAACCCTCTGAGCGCTATCCATCAGCCAATTGTTCAATGTATTATGGACTTGTCTAGCTGTGTGCTGGACAGTTTATCCAGCAGGATACTGTGAGAGACAGTATCAAAAACTTTGCTAAAAATCCAAACTCACCAACTCTACTGGCTTCCCTTGATCAATTAGTTGGGTGACAGGAAAATTAAGGAAATTAAGGTGGTTAAGCAGGTCTTTCCCCTCGTGAACCCATGTTAGTTATGACCGTGTTGTCTCTCAAGTATTTTTCAATAACTCCCAGAATAACCTTCTGCATAATTTTAGCAGGCACTGAAGTGAGACTGACAGGCCTGTAACTAACACAGTCTTCTCTCTAACTCTTTTTGAAAACTGGGACAGCTTTTGCCAGCTTCCAGTCGACTGGTACATGTGCAGACTCCCAAGCCCGTTAAAAAAATAATGGAGAGAGAGAGGTCCCGCGACGACATCGACCAGCTCTTTCAGTAACCTGGGATGAATCCCATCTGCCCCATAGATTTATGTGCGCCCAAATGGAACATCTCTGCTTTGCCTACATCCCTGTTTGTGAGTTGACCACCCTCGTCAAGCAAGGGACCAATGTTATCTCCAATTCTCCTTTTCCTATTAACATATTTTAAAAAAAGTCTTTTTTTGTTTTCCTTCGCAGTGCTCGCAGCTTGATATCAAAAGATATCAAGATTACGCTAGCTACCTCCCACAAAGTTTTGCCTAGAATAGACTGCAGTTTATCTGGGCTGACCTATTGGTTTCACAATGACGACAGATATATACACACACTATATGTACTTAAATGCACACATGGCTATATAAATATATTTGTATGAAAGATTAATGGATTTCTAATTGTCTTTTATCATAACAAAAACAGTTCATGGCTGAAAACTATGACAGATTTACTACAGGAAAAAAATGCAGTATTATCAGGTAAATGAAAATTTCATCCTATCCAAATGCAACTGACAATGAAAAGGTAAAGAGTGATTTTAAAGGAGAAATGCAGATAGTGTTCATCCTTGGTAAAGTTTATGCCTGAATTTCCTATGGAGAGCAAAGATTGATAGATAAAAAGGTTGCACTTCCATTTTAAATGCTGGCCTATCATACATGCAATGTCTTAACACATGCCTGGCTGTTTTGGTACAGTCATGCTAGCACTGGATAACAGTGCTGATTTAGATGGAGCAAGTCCTTTGGGGAAATCCTTCGGAAGAAAAGCGATTTGTGGAAAGGGTAATGTAATTGGTGGCTCTATAGAGGAGATAAGCATAATATCCAGATATTACTCAGAGATGTCATTTCTTCATGGATGTCAGCCAGTATAGTTGCGTGCTTACTGATTAAAGGAAAATAACGTTGAAAGTAGTACAACTCATCACCAAAGGGCTCCTAGCCTACTTGGGGACAAAAGCTTGTCTACATCCAGGATTTTGAAAGGCCTCGGGTTTAACACGTCTTTGCACGTAGATAGCTATGCTCATTTACAGTACCTGTCACCTTCTGTGATGAATGTCCTGTGCAAGAAAACACACATGCAGCACGTGGACATGTACAAAGAGACAGAAAAATTTACAGGACAAGGTAGTCTGTAAATTAAACTTTATTTTATGACTTCAGTAAAAAATATAACAATCATGACAAAGAAGGGCTTCATCCCCTTTGTACAGACTAGTCTATCATGTAAGTTCACTAATTCATCACTTAAGGTATGAGGGTTCTAACTCAAAAACTCTATACATCATAATTAGTAAGTCATAACTTATTGCTTGTAACTTTTAAGTCAAGCACCTATGAGCAAAATTAGTTAACTTGCTATGCTGAGAGTGCTCATCCTTCCTCCTCTATTACAGTGTGAGCGTCCACTGCGAAGCAAGAAAGTCTCAGCAGACCACCTGCTATTGCCTCTGCTTCAAAAACATTTTGGGTAATCTGATACCTTCCAGCTTGGAAGTTTGGTCTATACCATTTCCATTAGGTAGCAGATTCTGACAAAATTGCCAGATAGTCACTATGCAAAGAAAATGGCTGCAGGAGACAGCAATATACAGGTGATAAAGG
Source organism: Aptenodytes patagonicus (assembly GCF_965638725.1). Taxonomy (NCBI): domain Eukaryota; kingdom Metazoa; phylum Chordata; class Aves; order Sphenisciformes; family Spheniscidae; genus Aptenodytes; species Aptenodytes patagonicus. The sequence continues at coordinate 20,168 of NW_027472205.1, read as the reverse complement.
CTGCAAAATTGTTTTCAAGCTCTTTCTGGCCACCTGTCCTGCCTACCTGATGCTCTCGTTTTGACCTAATGGTGCCGCTCCTAGTATACATCAGGCGTAGCATGAACTGTGGTATCAAAAAACCGAGCAGGAGTAGAATGAACAGTCACCCGTTGTGTGGAGGCTTCTCAGAGAACCTTGTGAGACACTCACTGGCTTTTCAGAAGAAAAGTCACTCCTGTAATTAAGTTTCTGGCTTCGCAAATGGGACCCACGGCTTCAAGTCCCCTCCATCTTCTAACATGTCCTCTGACTGTCTATTTTGAGCCAAATATTCAAAACGACCTCTGACCAGGTAGCCGCTCTTTCCCGGTGCTGGGAGACCACATTTGATCTTCCAAGAAAAAAAGAACAGTATTGTTTTTTTCTGAAGTTCTGATTCTGAAAAGTACAGAAAAGCCATGTTCAAGCCCAAGTACTCCCTAATATAGAGACAAGGCTCTCTGTGTCTGTCATGTACAGACAAGCTCATAATAATGACGCAAATCTAAAATCAAGCCAAAGAACTCAAGTCAACAAGGTAAGGCCAGCTATTGCAAGAGAGAGGACTAGACATGGGCATAGCTGCAGCAAAACTCGGACAGCTACCAAGGGAACAGCTGGAGCTTAAATACTGCTCCTGAGCAAAGGTTGGGAAGTGCCTTCTTCCCTTCCCTTCCCTTCCCTTCCCTTCCCTTCCCTTCCCTTCCCTTCCCTTCCCTTCCCTTCCCTTCCCTTCCCTTCCCTTCCCTTCCCTTCCCTTCCCTTCCCTTCCCTTCCCTTCCCTTCCCTTCCCTTCCCTTCCCTTCCCTTCCCTTCCCTTCCCTTCCCTTCCCTTCCCTTCCCTTCCCTTCCCTTCCCTTCCCTTCCCTTCCCTTCCCTTCCCTTCCCTTCCCTTCCCTTCCCTTCCCTTCCCTTCCCTTCCCTTCCCTTCCCTTCCCTTCCCTTCCCTTCCCTTCCCTTCCCTTCCCTTCCCTTCCCTTCCCTTCCCTTCCCTTCCCTTCCCTTCCCTTCCCTTCCCTTCCCTTCCCTTCCCTTCCCTTCCCTTCCCTTCCCTTCCCTTCCCTTCCCTTCCCTTCCTTTCCCTTCCCTTCCCTTCCCTTCCCTTCCCTTCCCTTCCCTTCCCTTCCCTTCCCTTCCCTTCCCTTCCCTTCCCTTCCCTTCCCTTCCCTTCCCTTCCCTTCCCTTCCCTTCCCTTCCCGGGGTGAAAAGCGGCACAGACTCCGGCAGACACGGCAACCAAAGACGTTTATTGCTCTTTGTTACCATCTTTTGTAGCAAGCAGAAGTGTACACGCGCTACCTGCAGCTTGCAGATAGGTTACAGCCTTGTGTTCACGCGCATCTATGCTCTAGCAGATTGGCCCGTTCTTCCTGATCATGCGAAATGCCTTCATGGTCTTTATCTTGTTTTTCTCCTTCCAGCTGCACATTCCTTTCTCCGTTTTTTTCTGTTTAAGTGCCTTGTCATGCCGGGTGGTGCAGTGTTTGTTCATTAAAATCAAACTCAGGAATGTCCGTTAGTGAAATTCCCACCCCCACATCTCCCCCTTTTTGTTTTACTAGAAACACTGCTGAAACAGATCTTTCAATCATTTTTCGCATACCTTGTTACAGACATGGCACACAAACCAGGATGCAAAGGAACATTACTAAGCATAGCCCTCCTAGCTTCGCTAGTCCTTTTAACCAGCCACTTAGACCCCATTTCCCGAAAAATTTATCCAACCAGTCCCAGGGCTCTTCCACTCTTAGCTTCTCTACTCCTTCCTTCAACATCTGAATGCTGCGGTGAATTGATTCCGAATGATCAGATAGGTTCATACAACACATTCCCTCCAACTATTCACACCCATGGCCTTGCGCTAAAAGCAAAAAAATCTATCGCTGCTCTATTTTGCAAAGTAGCATGTCGTATAGAATCTACATCCATTAATAATCCCGTTAGTGCTTCAGAGGTTGCATTTGATTGTTTCGCTAGCCAACATCCTAATTTATTTAATGTGACCAAACTCTTTGCTGCTGCGACACCTGGAGCCAAAATTGCAACCGCAGCTATAGTGTTCCGGTTCCATAGGTCGAGAGCATCATCACATTGTGCAGTGTAGGCATGTGCTCTGCACTTACTGCGCGTCTTAGGGGTGCTCCTTCTGTGGTCTAGGATTATAGATGTGTTTGGCATTAGTAGAGTTAATCTTCCCAACGAACACGGCCCACTTTTCATATGAGAGGGAATGCCAGGCCAGGCTCAGGAATAAGCCTGAATATTTGAAATACAAACACCAATCCATTTTTATGGATCCTAATAGCTCGAGTTCCTGAGGTTCTATTGGGAAGTGATTAAGATGTGGTAGGCATCCATCCCAATTGTCAGTGGCATGTCGTCCTCCCCCCGCAGGTCTCCTTGAAAGGACTAATCAGGCCCAAGTCCCAATTATCTAAAGGAAGCCCCACTACGCATGTAGAAAAGGGGTTACCGGGGGAAGATATCGACAGGCAGATGGAATCCTGTCCTGTCTGATTGGCCAGAGTGACGCAAACATTTTCTTTTGGCTGTCAGGGTGCCCATAACGCAGCAACCGCACACAGTGATAGTAGCCACAAGACACCCCCCCCCCCCCCACATACTGGCGTCATGGTTTACCTTCTCTTTTTTGTTCCGTTTCCACCCAAGTCGTTTGTCACTCTGTCGTTTGGTACTTTCCCAGTCCGTTTCCCACACAGTCCACAGCGGGGGGACACAATGTGATCTCCCACACACTAGCTGTAGATTCTGTGGTTCGGCGTTCCCCGTGTTATTCCCTTTACACCTTGTGCACCTTCCCGCCCGGAACTGAGAGTGACAATACCAGGGTTGTTTTTTTTTTTTTTTTGCAATTATCACATTTGCATAAAGTCCATGCGTGATGTGTTGATCCGGGACACTGGAGACAGGGAATTCCTGTCACCTCTCGATTATCCAGTTGACTGTTCTCTGCTGCCTGGTGTTCCCAGTCCACGGCTAACGGCAACCCACTTGGTCCCCTATATACCCCGGTATGGCCTGGCCCACCAGGTGGTTTCCCCGAATATCGAATGAGATACTTTGTGTAAGTCCCAGTAATCTACTTCAAACCGTTGATGCATCTGTGGGCTCCTTGGGCTGCTTATCCAGATACGGTCGAACGCAGCGGGCAGGTATCCACCGGGGTCCACAATCTGTGGAAACACAAGCATATCCTCTCCCCTATGTTATAAGATCATAAGGGCCTTCCCATTGGCTATTTTCCAATGACTTGACCCACACCCGAGCCCTTTCTCCTGCTGGAGAAGCTGAGTTACAAGATGTAAAGAGTCTCGCTATTACCGTTTTAGGGCTGCCAACTGCTGTCCTGTCTTCCCTTATTGTAAGATGATTTAACACATATAGTGCTTTATGGAGGCGGGCTTGCGGTTATTCCCCTAGCATTCCCCTTTTTGTTTTTGTAGTAGCTGCTTGAGAGTGAGATGAGCCCGCTCAATGATACCCTGGCTCCAAGGGGAACAAGGGATACCGGTGATATGTCGAATGCCCCACTGTGCCAAAAAAGGCCTGCATTTTTGCGCTTATGTACCCGGACTTATTGTCCGTTTTGATCTGGTGTGGAAACCCTATAGCAGCAAAGGCCCCTTTCCAGTGCCGTAAAATATCTTTGCTTTTTTCTCCGGTCTCTGCGGTCGCCCATAGAGCTCCGGAGAACGTATCAATGGAAACATGCACATATTTTTGTTTGCCAAATTCTCCGATATGTGTAACATCGGATTGCCAAATCTGTAGGGCCTTTTCTCCTCGGGGATTTACCCCTGTTTGGGATATGGGAACTAATTGCTGACAATCAGGGCACATTTGTACAATACTTCGTGCCGTGTCCCAAGTCAACCCAAATTGTCGACGCAGATTTCAGGCAGATTGATGGAAAAGCTCGTGCGAGAATCAGACTTATGTAGAAACGTCTGGTACAGGGACTGTCCATACGGGGGCAGCGAGATGATCAGCTCGCGCATTCCCTTCTGATATAAACCCCGGGAGAGAGGTATGGCTCCTCACGTAGAGCACATAATATAGGTTTACGTGCCGATTCCACAAAGTCCCACTCCTGTTTGAATATTAAAAACACTGGTTCGTTATCAAGTTCTTTGAGCCAAGCGCCTGACAACATTAGCGACGTACTGAGAATCAGTAACCAAATTTAATGGCATCTCCCATTGGCGAAATACCTGAATTACTACGTATATTTCCACCAGCTGAGACCTTCCTACAACGTGGTGAACTTGATGTTTCCATTCCCCTTTTTCGCACCACACTATAACTGCCTTACCTGTTCGTCCTGATCCATCGGTGAATAACGTGGATCCTTCGACAGGTACCTCCTTACTCAACGATTCGAGAATTATACTAATTTCCTCATTAAGGGAGAATAACTTGTGAGATGGATAGTCAATTAGAATTTGTCCCTTAAAGTTATCCACCGCTATCTGTAGTTCTAGGCTATTAGCCTCACACCAATTAAGGTGGCCTTTACTCAGAGGGAGATAAATTGTTTTAAGATCTGTGCCCGTTAAGATCACGCGCGTCCCTTTCGCACAAGCATCGAAAATATTTCCACCCTCGTCACTATAGTTTTTGGTGCTCGATGCGGCAGGAATACCCAGTCAATGATGGCTAAGGGATCCTGGGTACCCTTGGTGTCGCATTGGCCTAAGAAGCCCACTGCTTGTCGGGACTGATTTAGCACATACAAGTTAACTCCCAATCCTTCAATTATGCTTTCTGCTTGGCTTTCGGTAAGCGCCTGTGATATTTTTGTATCGCTTGTTTGGCCTCTGTCGTTAATTCTCGTGGAGATGTCAACTCAGGATTACCCTTTAACAATTTGAACAGTGGGTTTAACATGTCATTATCTATTCCCAGCAATGGGCGTACCAAATTGATAGTCCCTACTACTTTTGCAAGTCATTAAGTGTTTTAATGTTAGATTGCAAAGTTATGGGTTGGGGCTGTATTGTGTGTTCTAAAATCTTCCACCCCAAGTACTTCCACGGGGCTAGCACTTGCACCTTTTCAGGAGCTATTTGCAAGCCGTATGTCTTTAACCCCTGCAACATATCTTTCATAACTGTGACGAGTTCCTTTGGGTCTCGTCCGGCAATTAAAATATCGTCCATGTAGTGATAACAAATTAAGTCAGGATATTTGTTTCTTATGGGCGACAACGCACGCGCAACATACATTTGACATATTGTGGGACTGTTTTTCATGCCCTGGGGCAACACTGTCCAATGATATCGCAGCCTAGGCCCTTTATGCTTTACAACTGGGAGAGAGAAGGCAAATCTGGGAGCATCTTCCGGCGCTAAGGGAATCGTGAAAAAAACAGTCTTTCAAATCGATAATCACAATGTCCCATTGACGAGGTATCAATGTTGGTGAATGCATACCTGGTTGCAATGTCCCCATATCTTGAATCACGGCATTTACTTACCGTAAATCATGTAGAAATCTCCATTTACACCTTTCTTTTTTATAACAAACACTGGGGTTTTCCAGGCGCTGGTGGCGGGAACCAGATGTCCTTGACTCACTTGCTCGTCCACTAATGTTCGCAACGTGTCGGTCTTTTGCTGTGATAGGGGCCACTGATCCACCCACACTGGCTGAGCAGTGAGCCATGTGAGTCGAACGGTGGGCCGAGCGCCAGTGAACCCCGCTAAAAATGTTGATGCGGAAATGTTGATGCGGATCAGCAGTGCCAATCACTAGTCCCCAAGTGCTCAAGACATCTCGTCCCCACAGGTTTAACGGCACAGGAACCACAAAAGGTCGAATAGTTCCAACCTATCCTTCCGGGCTTACAATCTGTATTAAGTTGGCACTCTGCCTGGACGTCGACAGGCCTCCGAATCCCACTAGCCCCGTGTTGACCGCGATGGACTCCCATGATCCAGGCCACTTCGCAGTACTGATGATAGTAACGTCTGCCCCTATATCTATCATTCCCTTCAGTACCAGTTGTTCCGGTTTGCTGCCTTTATTCTTTAGAGTGCAGGTCAAAGTGGGCTCAGTTCTTTGGACAAGCTGAGTCCAAAAAATATTTGGTTCACCTGTGGACACAAATCCACCAGCTCCCCGGGAAATAGGATCCCGATTACGAACCGTACTCTTAAAAGGAACTAGCTGTGCAATCCTACTTCCAGCTGGAATAAATACTGGAGGAGAGGGGGTCCATAGCAACGCTTGCAGCTGTCCCGTATAATCAGAGTCGATAACCCCAGGTAACACAAACAAATCCTGCATAGTAGCACTGGACCTCCCCACCAATAGGGCACTCAGCGCCTGGCCAAGGGGCCTCTCACATTGAGGGGCACCCTGTGCACAGTCTGATCGTTTATAGAGATTGGTGACTGTGGAGACATCCACTCTGGCACTGCCGATGGTTCTGGCCTTGAAGTGACCCAGGCCTGCTGAGACAGCGGTCTCATGGGGTTTTTCGGGTTGGGGATTTTGGGGTGCATTTCTGTCGGTGCGTGCCCCCACCTCGCGCTCGACTTCCCGTTTGCCGACAAGGGTCGACAGCGCAGATCGTATTTCGACCGGCATTGATTAACATAGTGCCTCCCCTTGCGGTAGCGTGGGCAAAAACCAGGGGGCTGCTGAGTTCCTTCCGATTCTCCCTTCTGTACAGGATTCTCAGGACATTGCCGTTTAAAATGCCCCGAGATTCCACAGCGGAAACACGCTTTGTTACCGGGATGCACGGCAGCGGCTAAACAGGCTGCAAAAAATCTCATTCTTATGTGTAATTGAACCCACACGATTGCACGCGTCAAGCATGTCTATTATGGTCGGATTTCGCAATGTCTGTAAGACTCTTCTACAGTCTTCATTGGCATTTTCTATAGCCAATTTCATAAGCAATGCCTCTTTGGCTTCAGGATTTTGTATTTGGCTTTTAATACCTTCTTGGAGCTTGTCGATAAAATCCATATAAGGTTCTTTGGTCCCTTCCTTAATGCTAGTAAAAGATTTTACCGGTCGTCCTGTATCAGGGACCTTTATCATTGCTTGAAAAGCAAGGTCTGCTGATTGTCTTAACATTTCAGGAGCCAGCCGTGGCTGCAGTTGCGGCGTATTGATAGGGTCCTCCCACATTAACTGAGCAAGTCGCGCGGCCCGTAGTGGGTCTCCCACTCGCCACTCCAAGTTCTGTAAAGCTACATGATCACAGAGCTCTCGCCACTGGGCTTGCCAGAGCACTCTTTGTGCAGGGGAAAATATTAAATCAGCTAACGCTTTGGTATCAAAAGGGCTTAACAAGTGTCCCTTCACAATATTTTGCAGTAGGCTCTCTGTAAAAGGCGCTCCAAATCCACATCCCTTCCCTTCCCTTCCCTTCCCTTCCCTTCCCTTCCCTTCCCTTCCCTTCCCTTCCCTTCCCTTCCCTTCCCTTCCCTTCCCTTCCCTTCCCTTCCCTTCCCTTCCCTTCCCTTCCCTTCCCTTCCCTTCCCTTCCCTTCCCTTCCCTTCCCTTCCCTTCCCTTCCCTTCCCTTCCCTTCCCTTCCCTTCCCTTCCCTTCCCCGACCTTCCTGTCACTGACCTTCCCTGACCTTCCTTGACCTTACCTGACCTTCCTTCACCTTGCCTTACATGACCTTCCCTGACCTTGCCTTCCCTGACCTTCCATTCCCTGACCATCCCTGATTTCCCTTCCCTTCCCTTCCCTTCCCTTCCCTTCCCTTCCCTTCCCTTCCCTTCCCTTCCCTTCCCTTCCCTTCCCTTCCCTTCCCTTCCCTTCCCTTCCCTTCCCTTCCCTTCCCTTCCCTTCCCTTCCCTTCCCTTCCCTTCCCTTCCCTTCCCTTCCCTTCCCTTCCCTTCCCTTCCCTTCCCTTCCCTTCCCTTCCCTTCCCTTCCCTTCCCCGACCTTCCCTTCCCTTCCCCGAACTTCCCGTCACTGACCTTCCTTGACCTTCCCTGACCTTCCCTGACCTTGCCTTCCCTGATCTTCCCCGAACTTCCCTGACCTTCCCGTCAGTGACCTTCCTTGACCTTACCTGACCTTCCTTGACCTTCCTTGACCTTCCCTGACCTTCGGTGACGTTGCCTTCCCTGACCTTCCCCGACCTTCCATTCCCTGACCTTCCCCGATTTCCCTTCCTTTCCCTTCCCTGACTTTCCCCAACCTTATCAGAACTTCCCCGACCTTCCCTGACCTTCCTGTCATTGACCTTCCTTGACCTTACCTGACCTTCCTTGACCTTACCTGACCTTCCTTGACCTTGCCTTACATGACCTTCCTTGACCTTCCCTGACCTTGCCGTCGCTGACCTTCCCCGACCTTCCATTCCCTGAGCTTCCCTGATTTCCCTTCCCTTCCCTTCCCTTCCCTTCCCTTCCCTTCCCTTCCCTTCCCTTCCCTTCCCTTCCCTTCCCTTCCCTTCCCTTCCCTTCCCTTCCCTTCCCTTCCCTTCCCTTCCCTTCCCTTCCCTTCCCTTCCCTTCCCTTCCCCGAACTTCCCGTCACTGACCTTCCTTGATCTTCCCTGACCTTCCCTGACCTTGCCTTCCCTGACCTTCCCCGGCCTTCCATTCCCTGACCTTCCCTGATTTCCCTTCCATTCCCTTCCCTTCCCTTCCCTGAACTTCCCCGACGTTTTCCGAACTTCCCCGACCTTCCCGTCACTGAACTTCCTTGACGTTACCTGACCTTCCTTCACCTTCCTTGACCTTCCCTAACCTTCCCTTCCCTGACCTTGCCTTCCCTGACCTTCCCCGAACTTCCCTGACCTTCCCGTCAGTGACCTTCCTTGACCTTACCTGACCTTCCTTGACCTTCCCATACCTTCGGTGACATTGCCTTCCCTGACCTTCCCCGACCTTCCATTCCCTGACCTTCCCCGATTTCCCTTCCTTTCCCTTCCCTTCCCTGAGTTTCCCCGACCTTATCAGAACTTCCCCGACCTTCCCTGACCTTCCTGTCATTGACCTTCCTTGACCTTACCTGACCTTCCTTGACCTTACCTGACCTTCCTTGACCTTCCCTGACCTTGCCTTCGCTGACCTTCCCCGACCTTCCATTCCCTGAGCTTCCCTGATTTTCCCTTCCCTTCCCTTCCCTTCCCTTCCCTTCCCTTCCCTTCCCTTCCCTTCCCTTCCCTTCCCTTCCCTTCCCTTCCCTTCCCTTCCCTTCCCTTCCCTTCCCTTCCCTTCCCTTCCCTTCCCTAAACTTCCCCGACCTTCCCTTCCCCGACCTTCCCCGACCTTCCTGTCACTGACCTTCCTTGACCTTCCCTGACCTTCCTTGACCTTACCTGACCTTCCTTAAACTTCCTTGACCTTCCCTTCCCTTCCCTGACCTTCCGCGACCTTCCCCGAACTTCCCCGACCTTCCCTGACCTTCCCGTCACTGACCTTCCTTGACCTTCCCTTCCCTTGCCTTCCCTGATCTTGCCTTCCCTAACCTTCCCGGCCTTCCCTGACCTTCCTGTCACTGACCTTTCTTGACCTTCCCTGACCTTCCTTGACCTTACCTGACCTTCCTTGACTTTCCCTTCCCTTCCCTGACTTTCCCTTCCCTTCCCTTCCCTTCCCTTCCCTTCCCTTCCCTTCCCTTCCCTTCCCTTCCCTTCCCTTCCCTTCCCTTCCCTTCCCTTCCCTTCCCTTCCCTTCCCTTCCCTTCCCTTCCCTTCCCTTCCCTTCCCTTCCCTTCCCTTCCCTTCCCTTCCCTTCCCTTCCCTTCCCTTCCCTTCCCTTCCCTTCCCTTCCCTTCCCTTCCCTTCCCTTCCCTTCCCTTCCCTTCCCTTCCCTTCCCTTCCCTTCCCTTCCCTTCCCTTCCCTTCCCTTCCCTTCCCTTCCCTTCCCTTCCCTTCCCTTCTCTTCCCTTCCCGTCCCTGACCTTCCCCGACCTTCCCTGACCTTCCCGTCACTGACCTTCCTTGACCTTACCTGACCATCCTTGACCTTACCTGACCTTCCTTGACCTTCCTTGACCTTTCCTGACCTTCCCTGACCTTGCCTTCCCTGACCTTCCCCGACCTTCCCTGATTTCCCTTCCCTTCCCTGACCTTCCCCGACCTTTTCCGACCTTCCCCGACCTTCCCCGACCTTCCTGTCACTGACCTTCCTTGACCTTCCTTGACCTTCCTTGACCTTCCCTGACCTTCCCTTCCCTGACTTTCCCCGACTTTCCATTCCCTGACCTTCCCTTCCCTTCCCTTCCCTGATCTTGCCTTCCCTGACCTTCCCCGACCTTCCTGTCACTGACCTTCCTTGACCTTCCCTGACCTTACCTGACCTTCCTTGACCTTACCTGACCTTCCTTGACCTTCCCTGACCTTCCCTTCCCTGACATTCCCTTCCCTTCCCTTTCCCGACCTTCCCGTCACTGCCCTTCCTTGACCTTCCTTTCCCTTCCCTTCCCTTCCCTTCCCTTCCCTTCCCTTCCCTTCCCTTCCCTTCCCTTCCCTTCCCTTCCCTTCCCTTCCCTTCCCTTCCCTTCCCTTCCCTTCCCTTCCCTTCCCTTCCCTTCCCTTCCCTTCCCTTCCCTTCCCTTCCCTTCCCTTCCCTTCCCTTCCCTTCCCTTCCCTTCCCTTCCCTTCCCTTCCCTTCCCTTCCCTTCCCTTCCCTTCCCTTCCCTTCCCTTCCCTTCCCTTCCCTTCCCTTCCCTTCCCTTCCCTTCCCTTCCCTTCCCTTCCCTTCCCTTCCCTTCCCTTCCCTTCCCTTCCCTTCCCTTCCCTTCCCTTCCCTTCCCTTCCCTTCCCTTCCCTTCCCTTCCCCGACCTGCCCGTCACTGACCTTCCTTGACCTTACCTGACTTTCCTTCACCTTCCTTGACCTTCCCTAACCTTCCCTTCCCTTCCCTGACCTTGCCTTCCCTGACCTTCCCCGAACTTCCCTTACCTTCCCGTCAGTGACCTTCCTTGACCTTCCTTGACCTTCCTTGACCTTCCCTGACCTTCGGTGACATTGCCTTCCCTGACCTTCCCCAACCTTCCATTCCCTGACCTTCCCCGATTTCCCTTCCTTTCCCTTCCCTTCCTTGACTTTCCCCGACCTTATCAGAACTTCCCCGACCTTCACTGACCTTCCTGTCAGTGACCTTCCTTGACCTTACCTGACCTTCCTTGACCTTAACTGACCTTCCTTGACCTTCCCTAACCTTGCCTTCCCTGACCTTCCCCGACCTTCCATTCCCTGAGCTTCCCTGATTTCCCTTCCCTTCCCTTCCCTTCCCTTCCCTTCCCTTCCCTTCCCTTCCCTTCCCTTCCCTTCCCTTCCCTTCCCTTCCCTTCCCTTCCCTTCCCTTCCCTTCCCTTCCCTTCCCTTCCCTTCCCTTCCCCGACCTGCCCGTCACTGACCTTCCTTGACCTTACCTGACTTTCCTTCACCTTCCTTGACCTTCCCTAACCTTCCCTTCCCTTCCCTGACCTTGCCTTCCCTGACCTTCCCCGAACTTCCCTTACCTTCCCGTCAGTGACCTTCCTTGACCTTCCTTGACCTTCCTTGACCTTCCCTGACCTTCGGTGACATTGCCTTCCCTGACCTTCCCCAACCTTCCATTCCCTGACCTTCCCCGATTTCCCTTCCTTTCCCTTCCCTTCCTTGACTTTCCCCGACCTTATCAGAACTTCCCCGACCTTCACTGACCTTCCTGTCAGTGACCTTCCTTGACCTTACCTGACCTTCCTTGACCTTCCCTAACCTTGCCTTCCCTGACCTTCCCCGACCTTCCATTCCCTGAGCTTCCCTGATTTCCCTTCCCTTCCCTTCCCTTCCCTTCTCTTCCCTTCCCTTCCCTTCCCTTCCCTTCCCTTCCCTTCCCTTCCCTTCCCTTCCCTTCCCTTCCCTTCCCTTCCCTTCCCTTCCCTTCCCTTCCCTTCCCTTCCCTTCCCTTCCCTTCCCTTCCCTTCCCTTCCCTTCCCTTCCCTTCCCTTCCCTTCCCTTCCCTTCCCTTCCCTTCCCTTCCCTTCCCTTCCCTTCCCTTCCCTTCCCTTCCCTTCCCTTCCCTTCCCTTCCCTTCCCTTCCCTTCCCTTCCCTTCCCTTCCCTTCCCTTCCCTTCCCTTCCCCGACCTTCCTGTCACTGACCTTCCCTGACCTTCCTTGACCTTACCTGACCTTCCTTCACCTTGCCTTACATGACCTTCCCTGACCTTGCCTTCCCTGACCTTCCATTCCCTGACCATCCCTGATTTCCCTTCCCTTCCCTTCCCTTCCCTTGCCTTCCCTTCCCTTCCCTTCCCTTCCCTTCCCTTCCCTTCCCTTCCCTTCCCTTCCCTTCCCTTCCCTTCCCTTCCCTTCCCTTCCCTTCCCTTCCCCGACCTTCCCCGACCTTCCCTTCCCTTCCCCGAACTTCCCGTCACTGACCTTCCTTGACCTTCCCTGACCTTCCCTGACCTTGCCTTCCCTGATCTTCCCCGAACTTCCCTGACCTTCCCGTCAGTGACCTTCCTTGACCTTACCTGACCTTCCTTGACCTTCCTTGACCTTCCCTGACCTTCGGTGACGTTGCCTTCCCTGACCCTCCCCGACCTTCCATTCCCTGACCTTCCCCGATTTCCCTTCCTTTCCCTTCCCTTCCCTGACTTTCCCCAACCTTATCAGAACTTCCCCGACCTTCCCTGACCTTCCTGTCATTGACCTTCCTTGACCTTACCTGACCTTCCTTGACCTTACCTGACCTTCCTTGACCTTGCCTTACATGACCTTCCTTGACCTTCCCTGACCTTGCCGTCGCTGACCTTCCCCGACCTTCCATTCCCTGAGCTTCCCTGATTTCCCTTCCCTTCCCTTCCCTTCCCTTCCCTTCCCTTCCCTTCCCTTCCCTTCCCTTCCCTTCCCTTCCCTTCCCTTCCCTTCCCTTCCCTTCCCCGAACTTCCCGTCACTGACCTTCCTTGATCTTCCCTGACCTTCCCTGACCTTGCCTTCCCTGACCTTCCCCGGCCTTCCATTCCCTGACCTTCCCTGATTTCCCTTCCATTCCCTTCCCTTCCCTTCCCTGAACTTCCCCGACGTTTTCCGAACTTCCCCGACCTTCCCGTCACTGACCTTCCTTGACGTTACCTGACCTTCCTTCACCTTCCTTGACCTTCCCTAACCTTCCCTTCCCTGACCTTGCCTTCCCTGACCTTCCCCGAACTTCCCTGACCTTCCCGTCAGTGACCTTCCTTGACCTTACCTGACCTTCCTTGACCTTCCCATACCTTCGGTGACATTGCCTTCCCTGACCTTCCCCGACCTTCCATTCCCTGACCTTCCCCGATTTCCCTTCCTTTCCCTTCCCTTCCCTGAGTTTCCCCGACCTTATCAGAACTTCCCCGACCTTCCCTGACCTTGCTGTCATTGACCTTCCTTGACCTTACCTGACCTTCCTTGACCTTACCTGACCTTCCTTGACCTTCCCTGACCTTGCCTTCGCTGACCTTCCCCGACCTTCCATTCCCTGAGCTTCCCTGATTTCCCTTCCCTTCCCTTCCCTTCCCTTCCCTTCCCTTCCCTTCCCTTCCCTTCCCTTCCCTTCCCTTCCCTTCCCTTCCCTTCCCTTCCCTTCCCTTCCCTTCCCTTCCCTTCCCTTCCCTAAACTTCCCCGACCTTCCCTTCCCCGACCTTCCCCGACCTTCCTGTCACTGACCTTCCTTGACCTTCCCTGACCTTCCTTGACCTTACCTGACCTTCCTTAAACTTCCTTGACCTTCCCTTCCCTTCCCTGACCTTCCGCGACCTTCCCCGAACTTCCCCGACCTTCCCTGACCTTCCCGTCACTGACCTTCCTTGACCTTCCCTTCCCTTCCCTTCCCTGATCTTGCCTTCCCTAACCTTCCCGGCCTTCCCTGACCTTCCTGTCACTGACCTTTCTTGACCTTCCCTGACCTTCCTTGACCTTACCTGACCTTCCTTGACTTTCCCTTCCCTTCCCTGACTTTCCCTTCCCTTCCCTTCCCTTCCCTTCCCTTCCCTTCCCTTCCCTTCCCTTCCCTTCCCTTCCCTTCCCTTCCCTTCCCTTCCCTTCCCTTCCCTTCCCTTCCCTTCCCTTCCCTTCCCTTCCCTTCCCTTCCCTTCCCTTCCCTTCCCTTCCCTTCCCTTCCCTTCCCTTCCCTTCCCTTCCCTTCCCTTCCCTTCCCTTCCCTTCTCTTCCCTTCCCGTCCCTGACCTTCCCCGACCTTCCCTGACCTTCCCGTCACTGACCTTCCTTGACCTTACCTGACCATCCTTGACCTTACCTGACCTTCCTTGACCTTCCTTGACCTTTCCTGACCTTCCCTGACCTTGCCTTCCCTGACCTTCCCCGACCTTCCCTGATTTCCCTTCCCTTCCCTGACCTTCCCCGACCTTTTCCGACCTTCCCCGACCTTCCCCGACCTTCCTGTCACTGACCTTCCTTGACCTTCCTTGACCTTCCTTGACCTTCCCTGACCTTCCCTTCCCTGACTTTCCCCGACTTTCCATTCCCTGACCTTCCCTTCCCTTCCCTTCCCTGATCTTGCCTTCCCTGACCTTCCCCGACCTTCCTGTCACTGACCTTCCTTGACCTTCCCTGACCTTCCTTGACCTTACCTGACCTTCCTTGACCTTCCCTGACCTTCCCTTCCCTGACATTCCCTTCCCTTCCCTTTCCCGACCTTCCCGTCACTGCCCTTCCTTGACCTTCCTTTCCCTTCCCTTCCCTTCCCTTCCCTTCCCTTCCCTTCCCTTCCCTTCCCTTCCCTTCCCTTCCCTTCCCTTCCCTTCCCTTCCCTTCCCTTCCCTTCCCTTCCCTTCCCTTCCCTTCCTTCCCTTCCCTTCCCTTCCCTTCCCTTCCCTTCCCTTCCCTTCCCTTCCCTTCCCTTCCCTTCCCTTCCCTTCCCTTCCCTTCCCTTCCCTTCCCTTCCCTTCCCCGACCTGCCCGTCACTGACCTTCCTTGACCTTACCTGACTTTCCTTCACCTTCCTTGACCTTCCCTAACCTTCCCTTCCCTTCCCTGACCTTGCCTTCCCTGACCTTCCCCGAACTTCCCTTACCTTCCCGTCAGTGACCTTCCTTGACCTTCCTTGACCTTCCTTGACCTTCCCTGACCTTCGGTGACATTGCCTTCCCTGACCTTCCCCAACCTTCCATTCCCTGACCTTCCCGATTTTCCCTTCCCTTCCCTTCCCTTCCTTGACTTTCCCCGACCTTATCAGAACTTCCCCGACCTTCACTGACCTTCCTGTCAGTGACCTTCCTTGACCTTACCTGACCTTCCTTGACCTTAACTGACCTTCCTTGACCTTCCCTAACCTTTGCCTTCCCTGACCTTCCCCGACCTTCCATTCCCTGAGCTTCCCTGATTTCCCTTCCCTTCCCTTCCCTTCCCTTCCCTTCCCTTCCCTTCCCTTCCCTTCCCTTCCCTTCCCTTCCCTTCCCTTCCCTTCCCTTCCCTTCCCTTCCCTTCCCTTCCCTTCCCTTCCCTTCCCTTCCCTTCCCCGAACTTTCCCGTCACTGACCTTCCTTGATCTTCCCTGACCTTCCCTGACCTTGCCTTCCCTGACCTTCCCCGGCCTTCCATTCCCTGACCTTCCCTGATTTCCCTTCCCTTCCCTGACCTGCCCGACCTTTTCCGAACTTCCCCGACCTCCCTGACCTTCCCGTCACTGACCTTCCTTGACCTTACCTGACCTTCCTTGACCTTCCTTGACCTTCCCTGACCTTCGGTGGACATTGCCTTCCCTGACCTTCCCCGACCTTCCATTTCCCTGACCTTCCCCGATTTCCCTTCCTTTCCCTTCCCTTCCCTGAGTTTTCCCCGACCTTATCAGAACTTCCCCGACCTTCCCTGACCTTCCTGTCATTGACCCTTCCTTGACCTTACCTGACCTTCCTTGACCTTACCTGACCTTCCTTGACCTTGCCTTACATGACCTTCCTTGACCTCCCTGACCTTGCCTTCGCTGACCTTCCCCGACCTTCCATTCCCTGAGCTTCCCTGATTTCCCTTCCCTTCCCTTCCCTTCCCTTCCCTTCCCTTCCCTTCCCTTCCCTTCCCTTCCCTTCCCTTCCCCGACCTTCCCCGACCTTCCCTTCCGCGAACTTCCCGTCACTGACCTTCCTTGACCTTCCCTGACCTTACCTGACGTTCCTTAACCTTGCCTTACATGACCTTCCTTGACCTTCCCTGACCTTGCCTTCCCTGACCTTCCCCGACCTTCCATTCCCTGACCTTTCCCTGATTTCCCTTCCCTTCCCTTCCCTTCCCTGACCTTCCCCGAAGTTTTCCGAACTTCCCCGACCTTCCCCTGAGCTTCCCGTCACTGACCTTCCTTGACCTTACCTGACCTTCCTTGACGTTCCTTGACCTTCCCTGACCTTCCCCGACCTTTTCCGAACTTCCCCGACGTTCCCGCCACTGACCTTCCTTGACCTTACCTGACCTTCCTTGACCTTACCTGACTTTCCTTAACCTTGCCTTACATGACCTTCCTTGACCTTCCCCGACCTTCCCTTCCCTTCCCTTCCCTTCCCTTCCCTTCCCTTCCCTTCCCTTCCCTTCCCTTCCCTTCCCTTCCCTTCCCTTCCCTTCCCTTCCCTTCCCTTCCCTTCCCTTCCCTTCCTTCCCTTCCCTTCCCTTCCCTTCCCTTCCCTTCCCTTCCCTTCCCTTCCCTTCCCTTCCCTTCCCTTCCCGTCACTGACCTTCCTTGACCTTACCTGACTTTCCTTCACCTTCCTTGACCTTCCCTAACCTTCCCTTCCCTGACCTTGCCTTCCCTGACCTTCCCCGAACTTCCCTTACCTTCCCGTCAGTGACCTTCCTTGACCTTACCTGACCTTCCTTGACCTTCCTTGACCTTCCCTGACCTTCGGTGACATTTGCCTTCCCTGACCTTCCCCGACCTTCCATTCCCTGACCTTCCCCGATTTCCCTTCCTTTCCCTTCCCTTCCCTGGACTTTCCGCAACCTTATCAGAACTTCCCCGACCTTCCCTGACCTTCCTGTCATTGACCTTCCTTGACCTTACCTGACCTTCCTTGACCTTGCCTTACATGACCTTCCTTGACCTTCCCTGACCTTGCCTTCGCTGACCTTCCCCCGACCTTCCATTCCCTGAGCTTCCCTGATTTCCCTTCCCTTCCCTTCCCTTCCCTTCCCTTCCCTTCCTTCCCTTCCCTTCCCTTCCCTTCCCTTCCCTTCCCTTCCCTTCCCTTCCCTTCCCTTTCCCTTCCCTTCCCTTCCCTTCCCTTCCCTTCCCTTCCTTCCCTTCCCTTCCCTTCCCTTCCCTTCCCTTCCCTTCCCTTCCCTTCCCTTCCCTTCCCTTCCCCGACCTTCCCCTTCCCTTCCCCGAACTTCCCGTCACTGACCTTCCTTGATCTTCCCTGACCTTCCCTGACCTTGCCTTCCCTGACCTTCCCCGGCCTTCCATTCCCCTGACCTTCCCTGATTTCCCTTCCCTTCCCTGACCTTGCCCGACCTTTTCCGAACTTCCCCGACCTCCCTGACCTTCCTGTCACTGACCTTCCTTGACCTTACCTGACCTTCCTTGACCTTACCTGACCTTCCTTGACCTTACCTTACATGACCTTCCTTGACCTTCCCTGACCTTGCCTTCGCTGACCTTCCCCGACCTTCCATTCCCTGACCTTCCCTGATTTCCCTTCCCTTCCCTTCCCTGACCTTCCCCGACGTTTTCCGACTTCCCCGACCTTCCCTGAGCTTCCCGTCACTGACCTTCCTTGACCTTACCTGACCTTCCTTGACGTTCCTTGACCTTCCCTGACCTTCCCCGACCTTTTTCCGAACTTCCCCGACGTTCCCGCCACTGACCTTCCTTGACCTTACCTGACCTTCCTTGACCTTACCTGACTTTTCCTTAACTTTGCCTTACATGACCTTCCTTGACCTTCCCTGACCTTGCCTTCCCTGACCTTCCCCGACCTTCCATTCCCTGACCTTCCCTGATTTCCCTTCCCTTCCCCAACCTTCCCCTTCCCCGACCCTTCCCAGACCTTTTCCGTCACTGCCCTTCCTTGACCTTCCCTTCCGTTCCTTCGCTTCCCTTCCCTTCCCTTCCCTTCCCTTCCCTTCCCTTCCCTTCCCTTCCCTTCCCTTCCCTTCCCTTCCCTTCCCTTCCCTTCCCTTCCCTTCCCTTCCCTTCCCTTCCCTTCCCTTCCCTTCCCTTCCCTTCCCTTCCCTTCCCTTCCCTTCCCCGACCTTCCCCGACCTTCCCCGACCTTCCCGTCACTGACCTTCCTTGACCTTACCTGACCTTCCTTCACCTTCCTTGACCTTCCCTAACCTTCCCTTCCCTTCCCTGACCTTGCCTTCCCTGACCTTCCCGAACTTCCCTGACCTTCCCGTCAGTGACCTTCCTTGACCTTACCTGACCTTCCTTGACCTTCCTTGACCTTCCCTGACCTTCGGTGACATTGCCTTCCCTGACCTTCCCCGACCTTCCATTCCCCTGACCTTCCCCGATTTCCCTTCCTTTCCCTTCCCTTCCCTGACTTTCCCCGACCTTATCAGAACTTCCCCGACCTTCACTGACCTTCCTGTCACTGACCTTCCTTGACCTTACCTGACCTTCCTTGCCTTACCTGACCTTCCTTGACCTTGCCTTACATGACCCTCCTTGACCTTTCCTGACCTTGCCTTCGCTGACCTTCCCCGACCTTCCATTCCCTGAGCTTCCCTGATTTCCCTTCCCTTCCCTTCCCCTTCCCTTCCCTTCCCTTCCTTCCCTTCCCTTCCCCTTCCCTTCCCTTCCCTTCCCCTTCCCTTCCCTTCCCTTCCCTTCCCTTCCCTTCCCCTTCCCTTCCCTTCCCCGAACTTCCCGTCACTGACCCTCCTTGATCTTCCCTGACTTTCCCTGACCTTGCCTTCCCTGACCTTCCCCGGCCTTCCATTCCCTGACCTTCCCTGATTTCCCTTCCCTTCCCTTCCCTTCCCTTCCCTTCCCTTCCCTTCCCTTCCCTTCCCTTTCCCTTCCCTTCCCTTCCCTTCCCTTCCCTTCCCTTCCCTTCCCTTCCCTTCCCTTCCCTTCCCTTCCCTTCCCTTCCCTTCCCTTCCCTTCCCTTCCCTTCCCTTCCCTTCCCTTCCCCGAACTTCCCGTCACTGACCTTCCTTGATCTTCCCTGACTTTCCCTGACCTTGCCTTCCCTGACCTTCCCCGGCCTTCCATTCCCTGACCTTCCCTGATTTCCCTTCCCTTCCCTGACCTTCCCCGACGTTTTCCGAGCTTCCCCGAACTTCCCTGAGCTTCCCGTCACTGACCTTCCTTGACCTTACCTGACCTTCCTTGACGTTCCTTGACCTTCCCTGACCTTCCCCGACCTTTTCCGAACTTCCCCGAGCTTCCCGCCACTGACCTTTCTTGACCTTACCTGACCTTCCTTGACCTTACCTGACCTTCCTTAACCTTGCCTTACATGACCTTCCTTTGACCTTCCCTTCCCTTCCCTTCCCTTCCCTTCCCTTCCCTTCCCTTCCCTTCCCTTCCCTTCCCTTCCCTTCCCTTCCCTTCCCTTCACTTCCCTTCCCCTTCCCTTCCCCAACCTTCCCAGACCTTGCCGTCACTGCCCTTCCTTGACCTTCCCCTTCCCTTCCCTTCCCTTCCCTTCCCTTTCCCTTCCCTTCCCTTCCCTTCCCTAACCTTCGCCGACCTTCCCTTCCCCGACCTTCCCCGACCTTCCCGTCACTGACCTTCCTTGACCTTACCTGACCTTCCTTCACCTTCCTTGACCTTCCCTAACCTTCCCTTCCCTTCCCTGACCTTGCCTTCCCTGACCTTCCCCGAACTTCCCTGACCTTCCCATCAGTGACCTTCCTTGACCTTACCTGACCTTCCTTGACCTTCCTTGACCTTCCCTGACCTTCGGTGACATTGCCTTCCCTGACCTTCCCCGACCTTCCATTCCCTGACCTTCCCCGATTTCCCTTCCTTTCCCTTCCCTTCCCTGACTTTCCCCGACCTTATCAGAACTTCCCCGACCTTCCCTGACCTTCCTGTCACTGACCTTCCTTGACCTTACGTGACCTGCCTTGACCTTACCTGACCTTCCTTGACCTTCCCTGACCTTGCCTTTGCTGACCTTCCCCGACCTTCCATTCCCTGAGCTTCCCTGATTTCCCTTCCCTTCCCTTCCCTTCCCTTCCCCTTCCCTTTCCCCTTCCCCTTCCCTTCCCTTCCCTTC